>NW_027464249.1:3105000-3405000 GCF_050947455.1 Rhinoderma darwinii
CTTCTAGGGCGACACAGGATAATGATTGTGACAGCGGTGCCTTATATTGTACACGTCCACCTCACATAACCGCCGGCCTCTGCTTTAATGATTCCAGTAAGAGTAGGAGGTTCCCCCGGGGCAAGAATTACCACAGCGGAAAGATGTACAAGACTTGTGAATGTTGTTATTCCCATATCCCATTACACCTGGGTTCTCATGGCTAGGTGTTGTGGCTTTTTTTGTCATAAACTTCCAAATCGGGCAACACACAGACACACACACACACAGACACACACAGACACACACGCACATACATACACACACACGCACATACATACACACACACACATATACACACACACACACGCACATACATACACACACACACACGCACGCACGCAACACATACACACACACACACAGACACATACACACACGCACATACATACACTCACACACACACACTCACATACACACACGCACAGACACACACACAAACAGACACACACAGAGACACACACGGATCTGTATTGCATTATGGGCCTACACTGTTCCTCTAATTTTACACATTCCGTAAGAAGAAAAGAAAATGTGTCATGCTCCACCACACGCCATAGGGAGGATATGGCGTCTCATTAAAGCACTGCATGGCGACAGAGGGTGAAATACAGAATTGTAACTTGTCAGATATACAATACATGTTAGAGGCTTTAGTACTTGCTGTAAGAGGTGTAAATGGAACTCTTCCCAGCTCATGATTCATCAAAACTCTACACAGGTTAGGCTCTGTTCACAACACCATTAGAGCCCGAAACCTCACTGACCCATTAGAAGTCAATGGGATCTTTTACACAACGGATCCATCATGATTGTCATAGCTCTGTCAATAAATCCTAGGATTTGTACCAGTCTAAATAAGAGACAAGGCTTGATATGGAATCAATCATTTCAGTTTGTGAGGGTAAATAATCGTTTTCTAGGAGTCCTAAGCTGCATCCACTCCCCCACAACAGCCAAAATGGCTCCATTACCAATACTAGCAGAGTGCCCCATAAACAGTGCCAGTAGAGTGCCCCATAAACAGTGCCAGTAGAGTGCCCCATAAACAGTGCCAGTAGAGTGCCCCATAAACAGTGACAGTAGAGTGCCCCATAAACAGTGCCAGTAGAGTGCCCCATAAACAGTGCCAGTAGAGTGCTTCCCTGCGTGCAGCCACAAGCAGGAGCTCAATGATACATGTTTACACAGCTACCATGCGGCCATAGAAATAAATATGCAGCAAGAGCCCCTGTTCTCAGCCGTCAGGAGACTTTCAGGAGACCTCCTTCTCTGCCGGGAGATTTCTTGTAGACTACTGGACAATCCTGGAGAGTAGGCAAGAATGACGTCTATGTGTTTAGTCAGACACAAACACAAAGCACATTATTAACCCCTTCCCATCGCCGACATTATTTTTATTCACATTTTTTCCTCCCCACCTTCCAAAAACCATTTTTTTTAAAATTCTCTGTGCGGGGGGGGGGGGGGGGGGGGGTCGTGTGGAAAGTGAAGATATAGCATAGCAGCGATAGCTTTGTTTTCTTGGTTTCACTTTTATGGAATTCACCGTTTGTAAAAATGACTAGTTAACTTTATTCTGCGGGTCAGTACGATTACGGCAATACCAAATTTATATGTTTTTTTTATGGTTTACTACTTTAAGGGCTTGTCCACATGTAACGGAATTGCTGCAGGAATTTCCGCTTGGACTAGCAGACAATCTGCTATGGAAAAACATTTCCTGCATTTTTTTACTGTAGAATATTCCGGATTTTGCTGCGTTTTTTTTCCAAGTCTGTGAGATGGTGACATTTCCTCTGAAAAACGCAGGAATTCAGTCCACTTTCCGCAGCAGGAATTTACATACAGCCGGTGAATTTCAGGACTGACATTTTATGCAGCGTGTGGATAACATTCGCTCATTCACACCCACTTTGCTGCTACTGTATTCTGCTGCGTATTATCCGTTCGCAATTCCGAATGGAAAATACGCAGCCATTTTCGTTACGTGTGGACAAGCCCTTACAAGGAGAAAATTCATTATTAAAAATAAAATTTGTTTTGTGTTGCCATATTCTGAGACATAACTTTTTGATTTTTCTGTCTATATGAGGGCTTATTTTCTGCAGGCCGAGCTGTCGTTTTAATTTGTACCATTTTGGGGTACATAAGACTTTTTGACCACTTTTTATTAAATTCTTTTGTGGGATACGAGGTGACTAAAAAACACAGCGATTTTGGGCTTTCATTTTATATTGTAACAGTTTGGACTTTTACAGGTGTCGCGATTCCAGATATGTTAAAAAAAAAAATCCACTGCTTTTGAGCGAAAATGTTTTTAGTTTTAATATTCTTTTGGTCTATGTAAAAAAAAAAAAATGAACAGGGAGATGTGCTGCCAACAACGGTAATATTTTCGGCTGCATAAACGTTACAATCAGCCGATGAACGAGCGTTATACCCAGAAAAGGAGTATACAGTTACTCACAAAAGATAAAGAATAAAATCAAAATATACAACCCATCAAACCAAACCAAACAACAATCCCCAGTAGAAGAGTAGAAGCCCTAACATTTAATATAAAAATGGAAGAATCCCCAAAATACTGCAAAGGGAGATATCACTGGCAATATTGTTCACAACCTGTGCAAAGCCATACTATAAGAAAGGCACAAATGATACCTTCTCATTCAGGCCCAAAGGAGCTTGGGTGCGTAACTTTATGATCCAACGACATTCAATTTGCTCATGACGTTTGGCTAGATTCCCTCCTCGGGAGCCCAAAGAAAGTTTAGCAATTTCAGGAACTTTTAAATCCTGACATCTGCCCTTGTATTTCTCCCTAAAGTGCTTAGGTATTGGTTTAAATTTGATGAGTTTCTGAGGGTCCAATTTCACTGCTGCCCTGATATCCTTGGCATGTTCCTGGGTGCGTACCCTTAGATCTTGTGTGGTCATACCCACGTATATCAAACCACAAGTGCATGTAGCGCGATATATGACCCCCGTGGTACTGCAATTAATGACGTGCACAATTTTGTGTTCATCACATCCTGATGAATCACAAAATGTGTCTGTCTTAACAATCATGCTACAGATAGAGCAGTGGCCACATGGGAATGAGCCCCACTTAGGGCCCGATGACACACAGGGAGGTACATAATGGCTTCTTACTAACATGTCCTTTAGTGTTCTGCTTCTTTTAGCCACCATCAATGGTCGGTGTGGAAGAACACCCCTAAGATCGGGATCATTCTGCCATTGTGTGTTAGAGTTGGTTACAAATCTGACCAGATTTCCTTTGATCTACGTACCTTTTGTCTCAACAGAATGTCCCGATTAGTACTCCTTGCTCTTTGGCATCCTTTTTCAGCATCTATATTTCTGTAGCCACGTTGTCTTAATCTCTTTTTCAGATTTGAGGCCTGTTCTTTAAAATTCCGATGAGAATTAAATCACTCATTTAGCCCTCAAGAATTGGCCTGTCGGGATGGAACGCACAATATGAGGAGTATAAAACGATGATGCGTGCAATAAAGAATTCACCGCTGTTGCTTTCCGAAAGATGGTCGTGCTTAAATGACCGTTATACAAAACCAAGAAATTTATGTCAAGAAATTCCTACAATTTCTTAGGACTGGAAAACCCCTTTAAGCTAAAGGGTTTTCCCACTAAGAACATTTATCACCTATCCACTGGATAGGTGATAAATATATGATCGCTAAGGGCCCCACTACTGGGACCCCCACCGACCATGTACTAACTCCTTATGAAATTTTGTTCGAAAATTACCCAGGTTGCCCATAACACCTACAGACTCAGAACTATATTTGTCACATGACACCCTTGTCCAATATGTGATAAGGCTTCAGAAGCAGTTTTAGGCTTGGTTTACAATGTGCGTTTTTGTTGCGTTTTTAGCATTCTTTTTTTGTTTGGTTTGATGAACTTCCACGTTAGTTTATCTACCAAAACAAAAAAAATTCATGGCAAAAACGCACAGTGTAAACCCAGCCTGAGAGAGTTAAGACTCAGGTGCAAGAGGCTCAACATAAATGTACTGAAGAGACTTATTCCGTTAATCTGTGAAACTTTATAATGATCAATTAGTTTTACATTCTGGTTTATTTACAGTGCTTTGGGGAAGTCTCTTCAAGGTACTGCTGCTGACCATCCTTACTGCCGTGAGGTGTGAAAGAAGAGATACCTGGATCGATTCTTCCTATGTGAAGAAATCTGCACATATTATTTAGACCGACTCATCACCCGTGAGAGAAACCAATTATTACTGGAGACCTGCGAGCAGTTGTAACTTGATCCTCTGTTAGACGGAAAATTCCTTGACCTGAAGGAAAAGATAAGTGGGTTTGAGGATAATATACCGCACAGAAGACCCCCAGGTGAGAAGAAGGAGGTTGCTGCATGTAAGCCCACCTCACATGAAACAGCTGCAACAGGTACTGTTCTTTGCTCCCCTACAAGAGGTCAAGAATAATAGCATTAGATTCTACAGTATTTGATGACAGCCAGTCTCCTGAAACTCTGCAATGGCCGACTTCTTCAATCCACTTGGACCTAAACCAGACAAAGGACTATGGAGTGCTCGTAGCTCTATACATCATAGTCTATGTATTTCAGCTTTCTGACATCATTCTTTTCTTAAAGCAATCTGACAACAACACTCTTACCAAACAACATAGAATACTCCAACGTGACTTCAGTGAAATACAGGAGTGAATTGTATATTACTGCAAACTAAATCGGTACTGATACCTACGATTATCGACTTTCTGACATCATTCTTCCTTAACCCCTTCCCTCTTTGGCCGCTTTTGACCTTCCTGACAGAGTGTAAAGGATCTGCCAGGTACTACGTCTGTGTATACTCCCGAGATTAATCAGTCGACACCTGAGGCCAGACCTCTTAGACTGACACCGGCTCCCACCAACCAGGGTGGCAGGCTCAGGAGTGGGAGAGCCTATCGCGGCCTGGTCAGTCAGAGTTAGCTCCGCCCACTGTTCATTTATACCTGCCGTGTTCTCTTCCTCAGTGCTTGTTATTCTTCTTTGATTCCTGGCCCCACTGCTGCCTTGCTCCAGCCTGCTTCTGCCGTGCTTCTGCCTTGCTTCAGTTCCGCTTATCCTGCTTCGCTTTGCCCCTGGCTTGCTTCCTGCTCCGTGCTCTGCGTTTGTATACTCCACTACATCCTGATCCTGACTGGCTCATTCACCGCTCCGTTTCCTCGCGGCGTTCCGTGGCCTACTGCCCCTTCCCTTGCTTGTTCCCTGTTTGTACTCCCTTGCACTTTGACAGCGTAGGGACCGCCGCCAAGTTGTACCCCGTCGCCTAGGGCGGGTTGTTGCAAGTAGGCAGGGACAGGGCGGTAGGTAGATTAGGGCTCACTTGTTCCCTTCACCTCCTTCCTGCCATTACATAATAACAAGCCCATACCTAGTCTACCATTTCTCCTACGCTGACGCTATCATGGACCCCCTTGAGACCCTGACCCAGCAGATGCAGGGCCTCTCCCTACAGGTCCAGGCCCTGGCTCAGAGGGTCAACCAGGCTGACGCTGCCTTAGTAGTACCCCTCACCTCACCTCTAGAACCCGACCTCAAGTTACCTGACCGGTTCTCAGGGGACCGTAAGACTTTTCTCTCCTTCCGGGAGAGTTGCAGACTTTATTTCCGCCTAAAACCTCACTCCTCAGGTTCCGAGAACCAGCGGGTGGGTATCATTATATCCCGACTCCAGGAAGGGCCCCAAGAGTGGGCCTTCTCCTTGGCTCCTGACGCCCCTGAACTTTCCTCCGTTGATCATTTTTTCTCTGCCCTCGGACTCATTTACGACGAGACTGACAGGACTGCCTTAGCCGAGAGTCAGCTGGTGACCTTACGTCAGGGTAGGAGACCTGTTGAGGAATACTGTTCTGATTTTAGAAAGTGGTGCGTAGCTTCGCGGTGGAACGACCCGGCCCTAAGGTGCCAGTTTAGGTTAGGATTATCTGATCCCCTGAAGGATCTGCTGGTTAGCTACCCCTCTTATGACTCCCTAGACCAGGTTATGGCCCTAGCAGTACGACTTGACCGACGTCTCAGGGAACGTCAGCTTGAACGTTTCAATGTGTTCCCCTCTGACTTCCCTGTGATTCCCCCCGAGGTCCCGTCTCCTCGCTCTTCCACGGAGGACTCGGAGGTACCTATGCAACTCGGGGCCTCCATGTCCCCTCGACAACGTAGAGAGTTTTGCAAGAAGAATGGTCTCTGCTTCTATTGTGGGGACGACAAGCATCTACTGAACACCTGTCCCAGGCGCAAGAATAAACAGCCGGAAAACTTCCGCGCCTAAGTGATCATCGGGGAGGTCACTTGGGCGCACAGGTATTTCCCGTTAATATGAAACGCAATAAAATTTTGCTTCCCTTTCAGGTCTCGTTTGCTGGCCGGTCTGCCACTGGCAGTGCCTTCGTGGATTCTGGCTCATCTGCTATAATCATGTCTGTGGAATTTGCTATGTCTCTAAAAATGCCTTTTATTGATTTGCCTTATCCTATCCCGGTAGTGGGTATCGACTCCACTCCTCTTGCTAATGGTTATTTTACTCAGCATACTCCTGTTTTTGAACTCCTTGTTGGCTCCATGCATTTGGAGCAGTGCTCTGTACTGGTGATGCAGGGATTATCGTCCGATCTGGTATTAGGTCTTCCCTGGTTGCAGCTGCATAATCCCACGTTTGATTGGAATACTGGGGATCTCACCAAATGGGGTAGTGAATGCCTGATGTCATGTCTTTCGGTTAACTCTATTTCTCCCCGGGAGGAGGTAAACACGCTTCCTGAGTTTGTTCAGGACTTCGCTGATGTGTTTTCTAAGGAGGCCTCCGAGGTGTTGCCCCCTCATAGAGATTACGATTGCGCCATCGATTTGGTGCCTGGTGCCAAGCTTCCTAAGGGTAGGATATTTAATCTTTCATGTCCTGAACGTGAAGCTATGAGGGAGTATATCCAAGAATGCCTGGCCAAGGGTTTCATTCGCCCCTCGACTTCTCCTGTAGGTGCAGGCTTCTTCTTCGTGGGGAAGAAGGATGGTGGTCTTAGGCCGTGCATTGATTATCGGAACCTGAATAAGGTCACCGTAAGGAACCAGTATCCCCTTCCTTTGATTCCGGATCTTTTTAATCAGGTTCAGGGGGCCCAATGGTTTTCTGAGTTCGATCTACGGGGGGCATATAACCTTATCCGCATCAAAGAGGGGGATGAGTGGAAAACTGCGTTCAACACACCCGAAGGTCATTTTGAATACCTGGTCATGCCCTTCGGGTTGTGTAATGCCCCTGCCGTCTTCCAGAATTTTATTAATGAAATTCTGAGAGATTACCTGGGTAATTTTCTTGTAGTGTACCTTGATGACATACTGGTGTTTTCCAAGGACTGGTCCTCCCACGTGGAGCATGTCAGGAAGGTCCTCCAGGTCCCCCGGGAAAATAATCTGTTTGCGAAGACCGAAAAATGTGTGTTTGGGGTACAGGAGATACAATTTTTAGGTCAAATCCTCACTCCTCATGAATTCCGCATGGACCCTGCCAAGGTTCAGGCTGTGGCGGAATGGGTCCAACCTGCCTCCCTGAAGGCGCTACAGTGTTTTTTGGGGTTCGCTAACTATTACAGGAGATTTATTGCCAACTTCTCGGTCGTCGCTAAGCCTCTTACGGACCTTACTCGCAAGGGTGCTGATTTCCTCCATTGGCCCCCTGAGGCCGTCCAGGCTTTTGAGACCCTCAAGAAGTGCTTTATCTCAGCCCCCGTGCTGGTTCAGCCCAACCAAAGGGAGCCATTTATTGTGGAGGTTGACGCATACGAGGTGGGAGTGGGGGCCGTCTTGTCCCAGGGTACCAGCTCCCTCACCCATCTCCGCCCCTGTGCTTACTTCTCTAGGAAGTTTTCGCCCACGGAGAGTAACTATGATATTGGCAACCGCAAACTTTTAGCCATTAAATCGGCTTTTGAAGAGTGGCGTCACTTCCTGGAGGGGGCCAGACACCAGGTAACAGTCCTTACTGACCACAAGAATCTGGTTTTCCTAGAATCTGCCCGGAGGCTTAATCCTAGACAAGCTCGTTGCGCACTATTCTTTACCAGATTTAATTTCTTGGTTACCTATAGGGCTGGGTCCAAAAATATTAAGGCTGATGCACTGTCACGTAGTTTCATGGCCAATCCTCCTCCCGAGAAGGATCCTGCTTGTATTTTACCCCCTGGTATAATCGTTTCTGCCACTGATTCTGATTTAGCTTCTGACATCGCGGCTGATCAAGGTTCAGCTCCCGGGAACCTCCCTGGGGACAAACTTTTTGTTCCCCTGCAATACCGGCTAAGGGTACTCAGGGAAAACCATGACTCTGCACTATCTGGTCATCCTGGCATCTTGGGTACCAAACACTTCATTACCAGAAACCATTGGTGGCCTGGGTTGCCTAAAGACGTTAGGGCTTACGTCGCCGCTTGTGAGGTTTGTGCTAGGTCCAAGACCCCTAGGTCCCGACCTGCGGGCTTACTACGTTCCTTGCCCATTCCCCAGAGACCTTGGACCCATATCTCCATGGATTTTATCACCGATTTGCCTCCATCTCAGGGCAAGTCAGTGGTGTGGGTGGTAGTAGACCGCTTCAGCAAGATGTGCCACTTTGTGCCCCTTAAGAAACTACCTAACGCCAAGACGTTAGCTTCTTTGTTTGTTAAACACATTCTGCGTCTCCATGGGGCCCCAGTCAATATCGTTTCTGACAGAGGGGTACAATTTGTTTCCTTATTTTGGAGAGCTTTTTGTAAAAAGTTGGAGATTGATCTGTCCTTCTCCTCTGCCTTCCATACCGAAACTAATGGCCAAACGGAAAGGACTAACCAATCCCTGGAACAATATTTAAGGTGTTTCATCTCTGACTGTCAATTTGATTGGGTCTCATTCCTTCCCCTCGCCGAATTTTCCCTGAATAACCGGGTCAGTAACTCGTCAGGGGTCTCCCCGTTTTTCTGTAATTTCGGGTTTAACCCAAGGTTCTCCTCCGTTTCTCCTGGTTGTTCCAATAATCCCGAGGTAGAGGACGTTCATCGGGAACTGTGCACAGTCTGGGCCCAGGTTCAGAAGAACCTAGAGGCGTCCCAGAGCGTACAAAAGATTCAGGCTGATAGTAGACGTTCTGCTAACCCCCGGTTTGTCGTCGGGGATCTGGTCTGGTTGTCGTCCAGGAACTTGCGCCTTAAGGTCCCGTCCAGGAAGTTTGCTAGCCGATTTATTTGACCTTATAAGGTCATTGAAGTCCTCAACCCTGTATCCTTCCGTCTGGAGCTGCCCCCATCCTTTCGCATACATGACGTCTTCCATGCCTCCCTCCTTAAACGCTGCTCCCCGTCCTGGTCCCCCTCGAGGAAACCTCCTGTTCCCGTTCTCACCCCTGAGGGGGTGGAATTCGAGGTGGCCAAGATTATGGACAGTAGGATGATCCAGGGCTCCCTCCAGTACCTGGTCCATTGGAGAGGATACGGGCCGGAGGAGAGGACTTGGGTACCTGCTCGAGATGTTCACGCTGGGGTATTGATCAGGAGGTTCCACCTTCTCTTCCCCACTAAACCGGGTCCTCTTAGTAAGGGTCCGGTGGCCCCTCATAAAAGGGGGAGGACTGTAAAGGATCTGCCAGGTACTACGTCTGTGTATACTCCCGAGATTAATCAGTCGACACCTGAGGCCAGACCTCTTAGACTGACACCGGCTCCCACCAACCAGGGTGGCAGGCTCAGGAGTGGGAGAGCCTATCGCGGCCTGGTCAGTCGGAGTTAGCTCCGCCCACTGTTCATTTATACCTGCCGTGTTCTCTTCCTCAGTGCTTGTTATTCTTCTTGGATTCCTGGCCCCACTGCTGCCTTGCTCCAGCCTGCTTCTGCCGTGCTTCTGCCTTGCTTCAGTTCCGCTTATCCTGCTTCGCTTTGCCCCTGGCTTGCTTCCTGCTCCGTGCTCTGCGTTTGTATACTCCACTACATCCTGATCCTGACTGGCTCATTCACCGCTCCGTTTCCTCGCGGCGTTCCGTGGCCTACTGCCCCTTCCCTTGCGTGTTCCCTGTTTGTACTCCCTTGCACTTAGACAGCGTAGGGACCGCCGCCAAGTTGTACCCCGTCGCCTAGGGCGGGTCGTTGCAAGTAGGCAGGGACAGGGCGGTGGGTAGATTAGGGCTCACTTGTTCCCTTCACCTTCTTCCTGCCATTACACAGAGCCTCATTTTTCAAATCTGACATGTTTCACTTTATGTGGTAATAACTCCGGAATGCTTTTACCTATCCAAGTGATTCTGAGATTGTTTTCTCGTGACACATTGGACTTTATGTTACTGGCAAAATTTTCCCGATACATTCAGTATTTAATTGTGAAAAACACCAAAATTTAGCGAAAAATTGCAAAAATTTGCATTTTTCGCAATTTAAATGTATCTGCTTGTAAGACAGGCAGTTATACCACACAAAAATGTTGCTAACTAACATCCCCCATATGTCTACTTTAGATTGGCATCGTTTTTTTATTTTTCTAGGACGTTACAAGTCTTAGAACTTTAGCAGCAATTTCTCAAATTTTCAAGAAAATGTCAAAATGCTATTTTTACAGGGGCCAGTTCAGTTGTGAAGTGGCTTTGAGGTCCTTAGATATTAGAAACCCCCAATAAGTCACCCAATTTTAAAAACTGCACCCCTCAAAGTATTCAAAACAGCATTTAGAAAGTTTCTTAACCCTTTAGACATTGCGCAGGAATTAAGGCAAAGTAGAGGTGAAATTTACAAAGTTCATTATTTTTTTCCAGAAATTCATTTTGAATCCATTTTTTTTGTACCACAGAATGTTTTACCCAAGAAATGTAACTCAATATTTATTTTTCAGGTTCTGCAGTTTTAGGAAATATCCCACATGTGGCCGTAGCGTGCTACTGGACTGAAGCACCGGCCTCAGAAGCAAAGGAGCACCTGGTGGATTTTGGGTCTCCTTTTTATTAGAATATATTTTAGGCACCATGTCAGCTTTGAACAGGTCTTGTGGAACTAAAACAGTGGAAACCCCCCGAAAGTGACCCCATTTGGGAAACTACACCCCACGAGGAATGTATCTAGGGTTGTAGCAAGCATTTTGACTGGCCAGTTTTTTTGCAAAAATTTTTGGAACTAGGCCATGAAAATGAAAATCTACATTTTTTCAAATAAAATGTATGTTTAGCTAATTTTTTTTCATTTCCAAAAGAACTAAAGTAGAAAAAGCACCACAACATTTGTAGAGCAATTTCTCCCGAGTAAAACAATACCCCATATGTGGTAATAAACGGTTATTTGGACACTCAGCAGGGCTTGGAATGGAAAGAGCGCCATTTGGCTCTTGGAGCTCAAATTTAGCAGGAATGGTTTGCGGAGGCCATGTCGCATTTGCAAAGCCCCGTAGGGGACAAAACAGTGGAAACCCCCAACAAGTGACCCCATTTTGGAAACTATACCCCTCGAGGAATTTATCTAGGGGTGTAGCAAGCATTTTGACCGGCCAGTTTATTTGCAAAAATTTTTGGAACTAAGCCATGAAAATGAAAATCTACATTTTTTCAAATAAAATGTAGGTTTAGCTAATTTTTTTTCATTTCCACAAGGACTAAAGGAGAAAAAGCACCATAAAATTTGTAAAGAAATTTCTCTCGAGTAAAACAATACCCCACATGTGGTAATAAACGGTTGTTTGGACACACGGCAGGGCTTAGAAGGGAAAGAGCACCATTTGGCTCTTGGAGCTCAAATTTAGTAGGAATGGTTTGCGGAGGCCATGTCGCATTGCAAAGCAACTGAGGGGACAAAACAGTGGAAACCCCCAACAAGTGACCCCATTTTGGAAACTTTACCCCTTGAGGAAATTATTTAGGGGTATAGTGAGCATTTTGACCCCACAGGTTTTTTGCAGAAATTTTTGGAAGTAGGCTGTGAAAATGAAAATCTACATTTTTTCAAATAAAATGTAGGTTTAGCTAATTTTTTTTCATTTCCACAAGGACTAAAGGAGAAAAAGCACCATAAAATTTGTAAAGACATTTCTTCCGAGTAAAACAATACCCCACATGTAGTAATAAATGGCTGTTTGGAGACACGGCGAGGCTGAGAAGGGAAAGAGCGCCATTTGGCTTTTGGAACTCAAATATAGCAGGAATGGTTTGCGGAGGCCATGTCGCATTTGCAAAGCCCCTGAGGGGACAAAACAGTGGAAACCCCCAACAAGTGACCCCATTTTGGAAACTACACCCCATGAGGAAATTATCTAGGAGTACAGTGAGCAGTTTGACACCACAGGTGTTTTACAGAACTTATTGGAAGTAGGCCGTAAAAATGAAAATCTACATTTTTTCAAATAAAATGTAGGTTTAGGTATTTTTTTTTCATTTCCACAAGGACTGAAGGAGAAAAAGCAAAATAAAATTAGTAAAGCAACTTCTCCCGAGTAAAACAATACCCCCACATGTGGTCAGAAACGGCTGTTTGGACACACGGTAGGGCTCAGAATGGAACTAGCACCATTTGGATTTTGGATAGTGTCTGGGCGCCATGTCACATTTGCTGAGCCCCTGTAGTACTAGTACAGTGGAAACACCCCAAAATTGACTCCATTTGGAAAACTGCACCCCCTGAGGAATCATCTAGGAGTATAGTGAAAATTTTGATCCCAAAGGTTTTTTGCTGAATTAATTAGAATTAAGCTATGAAAATGAAAAATAATTTTTTTTTCCAACAAGATGTAGTTTTAGATCAACATTTTTCATTTTTACAAGGAATAGAGAAGAAAAAGCACCCCAACATTTGTAAAGTAATTTCTCCCGAGTACGGTAACACCCCATATGTGGTTATAATAGGCTGTATACGTATATGGGAGCATTCAGAAGAAAAGGAGCGGTATTTATCTTTTGGAGCGTAGATTTTTCTGGAATGGTTTGTGGACGCCATGTTGCATTTGCAAAACCCCTGATGTACCAAACAAAAGTGACCCCGTTTTAGAAACTACACCCCTAAAGGCATTTATCAAGGGGTGTAGTGAGAATTTAGACTCCACAGGTGTTTTTCTGAAATGAATACGCAGTGGATGGTGCAAAGTGAAAATTGCAATTTTTCCACTGATCTGCCCATTCACCGCACAAGATGTTGTGCCCCTAGAGAATCTTACTCCATAAATTGTTAAGCGGGTTCTCCCGGGTATGGTAATGCCTTACTTGTGGCCATAAATTGCTGTTTGGGCACACTGTAGGGCTAAGAAGGAATAGACCGCCATTTTGAGCATGGATTTTGCTTGGTAGTTTTGTTTGAGTTTTGCTGGTATTTCAGTTTATAATGTGGTGGCATATGTAATCTGTGCGGAGTATATCAGTGGTATATGTAAGCTGTGCGGAGTACATCAGGGTATATGTAATCTGTGCGGAGTACATCAGTGTATATGTAAGCTGTGCGGGGTACATCAGGGCATAATAAGAGGGTAAAATAATGGGGTAAATAATACAATTATCCATAGATGTGTGTTACGATGTGAAGCGATCCGTTATGTGCAGGCCGGTGTCACACTGGTAAACGGTTTTCTTTCTTATTCCCCTTTTGTAACGCTCTGCACCTTTTGGGGACTTTTTCTCCTTCGTAGTTTGGGAAATATTACTGGGAAAGTTTTGCGCTGGTATAATACGGGCGCCCTCGCTTCCAGCGGATGTGCGATGTCCCTTCCCTTTCCTAGTTCCTAAATACTAGGGTCCTGAAACTGAAGGAATGTTCCCCTCCGGCCTGCGCATTGAGATTTATTTTTTTTCATCACCGCATTACTAGTGCCGTAACTTTTTTGTTTTTCAGTTGATTGAGCGGTGTGCGGGCTTGTTTTTTGCGAGACGGGCTGTAGATTTTATTGGTATCATTTTAGAACACATACGACTTTTTGATCACTTTTTATTTCATTTTTTGGTAAAGGAAATTACCAAAAACAAGCAATTCTGGAATCGTTTTTTATTGGGTTTTTTATCGGCATCCACAGTGCGCCCTAAATTACATGTTCGCTTTATTCTGCGGGTCGATACGATTACCGTGATACCAAATTTATATAGTTTTTTTTATGTATTGCGGCTTTTGCACAATAAAATCACTTTTTTTATAAAATCATTTGTTTTCTGTGTCGCCATATTCTAAGACCCATAACTTTTTTATTTTTGCGTGCACAAAGCGGTGTCGGGATTATTTTTTGCGGGACGAATTGTCGTTTTTATTAGTACTATTTTGGAGTAAATGTGACTTTTTGATCACTTTTTATAGCATTTTTTGGAAGGAGATGTGACCTAAAAACAAAGATTCTGGCGTTGTTTTTCATGTTTTTTTTTACGGCGTTCACCGTGCGGAATAAATTACATAATAGTTTTGTAGTTTGGGTCGTTACGGACGCGGCGATACCAATTATGTATAGTTTTTTTTATTTTTACGGTATTCCCATAATAAAAGACTTACTATGGGAAAAAAAAGTCAGTTTAGCTTTATTTTTATTTTAAATGTGTGTGTTTTTATTGTTTTACCACATTTTTATTAACTTTTTTTTACTTTTCTGACTTGTCCCACTAGGGGACATGAGGGCCTGATGCCCCGATCGCTACTCTAATACACTGTACTACATACGAAGTGCAGTGTATTAGCGCTGGCAGTTATTCACTGACAGCAAGCCTATGAGGACTCGCCGCAGGCGGGTCCTCATCGGCTCCCGTACAATGCAGACTCGGACGCCATTTTCTGGCGTCCGATTGCCACAGCAACCCAGCGATTGCGTCACTGGGTTGCCTGTAGGGTGAAAACCTATCAGATGCTGCGCTCTATTGAGCGCGGCATCTGAGGGGTTAATCTGCCGGATCGGAGAATAGCTCCGTTCCTGGCAGTTACAGGAGGGTGCCAGCTGTATAATACAGCTGTCACCCCGCGGTGATGGTGCCGGCTCTGCTTCTGAGTCCGCACAATCACTGTGCCGTACATGTACGGCGCTTTGCGGGAAGCACCTCCCGACAGCGCCGTACATGTACGGCGCATGTCGGGAAGGGGTTAAAGCAATCTGACGACACTCTTACCAACCAACATCGCATACTCCAACGTGACCTCTGCCAAATACAAGATTGCATTGAATATTACTGCAAACAGAAATGGTACTGATACCTACGATTATCGAATAATAGGCCTCTGATGCATAAGAGGGAGTTGCAAGACCAATTAAAAGAGCCGTGGAACAATGGGTTACTGAAGATACATGAATCTAAAGAAAAAATAGTTAACAAACTGTTGAACTTGTTCTCATTCTCCATTTTCCTCAAGAGTAAGCCCTATTAAGCCTTATTTGGCTACTCCTTTGATTCAGGGAGAATTATTACAAGGTACATGTGCACCTAATTTATTTAACAAAACCCTCAATAAGTGGAGAGCGACTAAATTATTGTTGGATAGGTCGCCATGGGTTAAAAAGCCATGGTTGTGTGGGCCTTTCTCAAAGGTGTATTTATTTGCATTGATGCTACCGCCGGGAGTATAGGCAATACTGTGGTCATGTTTGTATGCCAACATAATAGGGATTCATCTTTTTTTAGAGTATAACTCAATGGTACATTAATGATATGGAACAATGTTTGACATGTGTAGTCACACGTGCAAATGACACAGAGCAAAGACTTTGTAAAGCTGGTAAAGTTAATTGTCCTAACACAGGTCAGAAAAAGACAATTTTATAAATGTTTACATAACAAATGCTACCACACTAGAATCTTATGATGGGCAAGATTTAGGATTTAGGCCAGAGTTGCACCTAGACATTTAGTACTACTACTGATTGACTTTTACTCTTGTTAAACCCTCAATGTTTTGGAAACGTGTGGAGGACTTTGTCTTCAATAGAATGGGCTTTCTGCGATGCTGAGGCAGTTTGGATTCCACTCTCAGGGTATGTGCACACACACTAATTACGTCCGTAATTGACGGACGTATTTCGGCCGCAAGTACTGGACCGAACACAGTGCTTGGAGCCGGGCTCCTAGCATCATAGTTATGTACGATGCTAGGAGTCCCTACCTCACTGCAGGACAACTGTCCCGTACTGAAAACATGATTACAGTACGGGACAGTTGTCCTGCAGAGAGGCAGGGACTCCTAGCATCGTACATAACTATGATGCTAGGAGCCCGGCTCCCTGCACTCTGTTCGGTCCGGTACTTGCGGCCTAAATACGTCCGTCAAATACGGACGTAATTAGTGTGTGTGCACATACCCTTAGAAGGACTAGAGTGATGGTGATTTCACTGATCCTAGACCTGGAGTGGATTCTGTGCATTAGCCTCCCATTGGCAAACTGTTGCTATGTCAAAAAGATTTAGGTTAGCCAATCCAACAAAAAAAATGGATTAATCTGTCACCTAAATCTTACAGCAGTATTAGTAGAATGCTGTTCCTAGGTTAAATATGCTTTTTAAAGTTAGGAAACTAACAAAAGTTAGGATGAGGATTAAATAAAAATTCAGGATGAAGACAACCGTCTGCAGCTTCGGCTCGACTGCCCCTTTCTTTTGAGTGGCCCCTCAATGTTTTGGAAACGGGTGGAGGACTTTGTCTTCATTAGAATGGGCCCCCCTGCGATGCTGAGGCAGTTTGGACTCCACTCTTAGAAGGCCTAGAGTGATGGTGATTTCACTGATCCTATACCCGGGTTAAACTCTGTGCATTAGCATCCCATGGGCGAACTGTTGTTATGTCAAAAAGATTTAGGGAGGCCAATCCAAACAAAAAATTGATTAATCTGTCACCTAAATGTTACATCAGTATTAGTAGAACTCTGTCCTAGGGTAAATATGCTTTTTTAAACTTAGGAAAGAAACAAAAGTTAGGATGAGGATTAAATAAAAATTCAGGATGAAGACAACCGTCTGCAGCTTCGGCTCGACTGCCCCTTTCTTTTGAGTGGCCCCTCAATGTTTTGGAAACGGGTGGAGGACTTTGTCTTCATTAGAATGGGCCCCCCTGTGATGCTGAGGCAGTTTGGACTCCACTCTTAGAAGGCCTAGAGTGATAGTGATTTCACTGATCCTAGACCCGTAGTGGACTCTGTGCATTAGCATCCCATGGGCGAACTGTTGTTATGTTAAAAAGATTTAGGTTAGCCAATCCAACCCAAAAATTTATTAATCTGTCACCTAAATGTTACATCAGTGTTAGTAGATCTCTGTCCTAGGGTAAATATGCTTTTTTAAACTTATGAAACAAACAAAAGTTAGGATGAGGATTAAATAAAAAATCTGAATTATTACAAACGTCTGCAGCTTCGGTTCGACTGCCCCTTACATTTGAGTGGCCCCTCAATGTTTTGGAAACGGGTGGAGGACTTTGTCTTCATTAGAATGGGCCCCCTGCGATGCTGAGGCAGTTTGGACTCCACTCTTAGAAGGCCTAGAGTGATGATGATTTCACTGATCCTGGACCCGGGGTAAACTCTGTGCATTAGCATCCCATGGGCGAACTGTTGTTATGTCAAAAAGATTTAGGGAGGCCAATCCAAACAAAAAATTGATTAATCTGTCACCTAAATGTTACATCAGTATTAGTAGAACTCTGTACTAGGGTAAATATGCTTTTTTAAACTTAGGAAAGAAAGAAAAGTTAGGATGAGGATTAAATACAAATTCAGGATGAACACAACCGTCTGCAGCTTCGGCTCGACTGCCCCTTACATTTTAGTGGCCCCTCAATGTTTTGGAAACGGGTGGAGGACTTTGTCTTCATTAGAATGGGCCCCCTGCGATGCTGAGGCAGTTTGGACTCCACTCTTAGAAGGCCTAGAGTGATGATGATTTCACTGATCCTGGACCCGGGGTAAACTCTGTGCATTAGCATCCCATGGGCGAACTGTTGTTATGTCAAAAAGATTTAGGGAGGCCAATCCAAACAAAAAATTGATTAATCTGTCACCTAAATGTTACATCAGTATTAGTAGAACTCTGTACTATGGTAAATATGCTTTTTTAAACTTCGGAAAGAAACAAAAGTTAGGATGAGGATTAAATAAAAATTCACAATGAAGACAACCGTCTGCAGCATCGGCTCGACTGCCCCTTTCTTTTGAGTGGCCCTCAATGTTTTGGAAACGGGTGGAGGACTTTGTCTTCATTAGAATGGGCCCCCCTGTGATGCTGAGGCAGTTTGGACTCCACTCTTGGAAGGCCTAGAGTGATAGTGATTTCACTGATCCTAGACCCGGGCTAAACTCTGTGCATTAGCATCCCATGGGCGAACTGTTGTTATGTCAAAAAGATTTAGGGAGGCCAATCCAAACAAAAAATTGATTAATCTGTCAACTAAATGTTACATCAGTATTAGTAGATCTCTGTACTAGGGTAAATATGCTTTTTTAAACTTAGGAAAGAAGCAAAAGTTAGGATGAGGATTAAATAAAAATTCAGGATGAAGACAACCGTCTGCAGCTTCGGCTCGACTGCCCCTTTCTTTTGAGTGGCCCCTCAATGTTTTGGAAACGGGTGGAGGACTTTGTCTTCATTAGAATGGGCCCCCCTGCGATGCTGAGGCAGTTTGGACTCCACTCTTAGAAGGCCTAGAGTGATAGTGATTTCACTGATCCTAGACCCGTAGTGGACTCTGTGCATTAGCATCCCATGGGCGAACTGTTGTTATGTCAAAAAGATTTAGGTTAGCCAATCCAACCAAAAAATGTATTAATCTGTCAACTAAATGTTACATCAGTGTTAGTAGATCTCTGTCCTAGGGTAAATATGCTTTTTTAAACTTAGGAAACAAACAAAAGTTAGGATGAGGATTAAATAAAAAATCCGAATTATTACAAAAGTCTGCAGCTTCGGTTCGACTGCCCCTTACATTTGAGTGGCCCCTCAATGTTTTGGAAACGGGTGGAGGACTTTGTCTTCATTAGAATGGGCCCCCTGCGATGCTGAGGCAGTTTGGACTCCACTCTTAGAAGGCCTAGAGTGATAGTGATTTCACTGATCCTAGACCCGTAGTGGACTCTGTGCATTAGCATCCCATGGGCGAACTGTTGTTATGTTAAAAAGATTTAGGTTAGCCAATCCAACCCAAAAATTTATTAATCTGTCACCTAAATGTTACATCAGTGTTAGTAGATCTCTGTCCTAGGGTAAATATGCTTTTTTAAACTTATGAAACAAACAAAAGTTAGGATGAGGATTAAATAAAAAATCTGAATTATTACAAACGTCTGCAGCTTCGGTTCGACTGCCCCTTACATTTGAGTGGCCCCTCAATGTTTTGGAAACGGTTGGAGGACTTTGTCTTCATTAGAATGGGCCCCCTGCGATGCTGAGGCAGTTTGGACTCCACTCTTAGAAGGCCTAGAGTGATGATGATTTCACTGATCCTAGACTCGGGGTAAACTCTGTGCATTAGCATCCCATGGGCGAACTGTTGTTATGTCAAAAAGATTTAGTGAGGCCAATGCAAACAAAAAATGTATTAATCTGTCAACTAAATGTTACATCAGTATTAGTAGATCTCTGTACTAGGGTAAATATGCTTTTTTAAACTTAGGAAAGAAACAAAAGTTAGGATGCGGATTAAATAAAAATTCAGGATGAAGACAACCGTCTGCAGCTTCGGCTCGACTGCCCCTTTCTTTTGAGTGGCCCCTCAATGTTTTGGAAACGGGTGGAGGACTTTGTCTTCATTAGAATGGGCCCCCCTGTGATGCTGAGGCAGTTTGGACTTTACTCTTAGAAGGCCTAGAGTGATAGTGATTTCACTGATCCTAGACCCGTAGTGGACTCTGTGCATTAGCATCCCATGAGCGAACTGTTGTTATGTCAAAAAGATTTAGGTTAGCCAATCCAACCAAAAAATGTATTAATTTGTCACCTAAATGTTACATCAGTGTTAGTAGATCTCTGTCCTAGGGTAAATATGCTTTTTTAAACTTAGGAAACAAACAAAAGTTAGGATGAGGATTAAATAAAAAATCTGAATTATTACAAACGCCTGCAGCTTCGGTTCGACTGCCCCTTACATTTGAGTGGCCCCTCAATGTTTTGGAAAAGGGTGGAGGACTTTGTCTTCATTAGAATGGGCCCCCTGCGATGCTGAGGCAGTTTGGACTCCACTCTTAGAAGGCCTAGAGTGATGATGATTTCACTGATCCTGGACCCGGGGTAAACTCTGTGCATTAGCATCCCATGGGCGAACTGTTGTTATGTCAAAAAGATTTAGGGAGGCCAATCCAAACAAAAAATTTATTAATCTGTCACCTAAATGTTACATAAGTATTAGTAGAACTCTGTACTAGGGTAAATATGCTTTTTTAAACTTAGGAAAGAAAGAAAAGTTAGGATGAGGATTAAATACAAATTCAGGATGGAGACAACCGTCTGCAGCTTCGGCTCGACTGCCCCTTTTTTTTGAGTGGCCCCTCAATGTTTTGGAAACGGGTGGAGGACTTTGTCTTCATTAGAATGGGCCCCCCTGCGATGCTGAGGCAGTTTGGACTCCACTCTTAGAAGGCCTAGAGTGATAGTGATTTCACTGATCCTAGACCCGTAGTGGACTCTGTGCATTAGCATCCCATGGGCGAACTGTTGTTATGTCAAAAAGATTTAAGTTAGCCAATCCAACCAAAAAATGTATTAATCTGTCACCTAAATGTTACATCAGTGTTAGTAGATCTCTGTCCTAGGGTAAATATGCTTTTTTAAATTTAGGAAACAAACAAAAGTTAGGATGAGGATTAAATAAAAAATCTGAATTATTACAAACGCCTGCAGCTTCGGTTCGACTGCCCCTTACATTTGAGTGGCCCCTCAATGTTTTGGAAATGGGTGGAGGACTTTGTCTTCATTAGAATGGGCCCCCTGCGATGCTGAGGCAGTTTGGACTCCACTCTTAGAAGGCCTAGAGTGATGATGATTTCACTGATCATGGACCCGGGGTAAACTCTGTGCATTAGCATCCCATGGGCGAACTGTTGTTATGTCAAAAAGATTTAGGGAGGCCAATCCAAACAAAAAATGTATTAATCTGTCACCTAAATGTTACATCAGTATTAGTAGAACTCTGTCCTAGGGTAAATATGCTTTTTTAAACTTAGGAAAGAAACAAAAGTTAGGATGAGGATTAAATAAAAATTCAGGATGAAGACAACCGTCTGCAGCTTCGGCTCGACTGCCCCTTTCTTTTGAGTGGCCCCTCAATGTTTTGGAAACGGGTGGAGGACTTTGTCTTCATTAGAATGGGCCCCCCTGTGATGCTGAGGCAGTTTGGACTCCACTCTTAGAAGGCCTAGAGTGATAGTGATTTCACTGATCCTAGACCCGTAGTGGACTCTGTGCATTAGCATCCCATGGGCGAACTGTTGTTATGTTAAAAAGATTTAGGTTAGCCAATCCAACCCAAAAATTTATTAATCTGTCACCTAAATGTTACATCAGTGTTAGTAGATCTCTGTCCTAGGGTAAATATGCTTTTTTAAACTTATGAAACAAACAAAAGTTAGGATGAGGATTAAATAAAAAATCTGAATTATTACAAACGTCTGCAGCTTCGGTTCGACTGCCCCTTACATTTGAGTGGCCCCTCAATGTTTTGGAAACGGGTGGAGGACTTTGTCTTCATTAGAATGGGCCCCCTGCGATGCTGAGGCAGTTTGGACTCCACTCTTAGAAGGCCTAGAGTGATGATGATTTCACTGATCCTGGACCCGGGGTAAACTCTGTGCATTAGCATCCCATGGGCGAACTGTTGTTATGTCAAAAAGATTTAGGGAGGCCAATCCAAACAAAAAATTGATTAATCTGTCACCTAAATGTTACATCAGTATTAGTAGAACTCTGTACTAGGGTAAATATGCTTTTTTAAACTTAGGAAAGAAAGAAAAGTTAGGATGAGGATTAAATACAAATTCAGGATGAACACAACCGTCTGCAGCTTCGGCTCGACTGCCCCTTACATTTTAGTGGCCCCTCAATGTTTTGGAAACGGGTGGAGGACTTTGTCTTCATTAGAATGGGCCCCCTGCGATGCTGAGGCAGTTTGGACTCCACTCTTAGAAGGCCTAGAGTGATGATGATTTCACTGATCCTGGACCCGGGGTAAACTCTGTGCATTAGCATCCCATGGGCGAACTGTTGTTATGTCAAAAAGATTTAGGGAGGCCAATCCAAACAAAAAATTGATTAATCTGTCACCTAAATGTTACATCAGTATTAGTAGAACTCTGTACTATGGTAAATATGCTTTTTTAAACTTCGGAAAGAAACAAAAGTTAGGATGAGGATTAAATAAAAATTCACAATGAAGACAACCGTCTGCAGCATCGGCTCGACTGCCCCTTTCTTTTGAGTGGCCCTCAATGTTTTGGAAACGGGTGGAGGACTTTGTCTTCATTAGAATGGGCCCCCCTGTGATGCTGAGGCAGTTTGGACTCCACTCTTGGAAGGCCTAGAGTGATAGTGATTTCACTGATCCTAGACCCGGGCTAAACTCTGTGCATTAGCATCCCATGGGCGAACTGTTGTTATGTCAAAAAGATTTAGGGAGGCCAATCCAAACAAAAAATTGATTAATCTGTCAACTAAATGTTACATCAGTATTAGTAGATCTCTGTACTAGGGTAAATATGCTTTTTTAAACTTAGGAAAGAAGCAAAAGTTAGGATGAGGATTAAATAAAAATTCAGGATGAAGACAACCGTCTGCAGCTTCGGCTCGACTGCCCCTTTCTTTTGAGTGGCCCCTCAATGTTTTGGAAACGGGTGGAGGACTTTGTCTTCATTAGAATGGGCCCCCCTGCGATGCTGAGGCAGTTTGGACTCCACTCTTAGAAGGCCTAGAGTGATAGTGATTTCACTGATCCTAGACCCGTAGTGGACTCTGTGCATTAGCATCCCATGGGCGAACTGTTGTTATGTCAAAAAGATTTAGGTTAGCCAATCCAACCAAAAAATGTATTAATCTGTCAACTAAATGTTACATCAGTGTTAGTAGATCTCTGTCCTAGGGTAAATATGCTTTTTTAAACTTAGGAAACAAACAAAAGTTAGGATGAGGATTAAATAAAAAATCCGAATTATTACAAAAGTCTGCAGCTTCGGTTCGACTGCCCCTTACATTTGAGTGGCCCCTCAATGTTTTGGAAACGGGTGGAGGACTTTGTCTTCATTAGAATGGGCCCCCTGCGATGCTGAGGCAGTTTGGACTCCACTCTTAGAAGGCCTAGAGTGATAGTGATTTCACTGATCCTAGACCCGTAGTGGACTCTGTGCATTAGCATCCCATGGGCGAACTGTTGTTATGTTAAAAAGATTTAGGTTAGCCAATCCAACCCAAAAATTTATTAATCTGTCACCTAAATGTTACATCAGTGTTAGTAGATCTCTGTCCTAGGGTAAATATGCTTTTTTAAACTTATGAAACAAACAAAAGTTAGGATGAGGATTAAATAAAAAATCTGAATTATTACAAACGTCTGCAGCTTCGGTTCGACTGCCCCTTACATTTGAGTGGCCCCTCAATGTTTTGGAAACGGTTGGAGGACTTTGTCTTCATTAGAATGGGCCCCCTGCGATGCTGAGGCAGTTTGGACTCCACTCTTAGAAGGCCTAGAGTGATGATGATTTCACTGATCCTAGACTCGGGGTAAACTCTGTGCATTAGCATCCCATGGGCGAACTGTTGTTATGTCAAAAAGATTTAGTGAGGCCAATGCAAACAAAAAATGTATTAATCTGTCAACTAAATGTTACATCAGTATTAGTAGATCTCTGTACTAGGGTAAATATGCTTTTTTAAACTTAGGAAAGAAACAAAAGTTAGGATGCGGATTAAATAAAAATTCAGGATGAAGACAACCGTCTGCAGCTTCGGCTCGACTGCCCCTTTCTTTTGAGTGGCCCCTCAATGTTTTGGAAACGGGTGGAGGACTTTGTCTTCATTAGAATGGGCCCCCCTGTGATGCTGAGGCAGTTTGGACTTTACTCTTAGAAGGCCTAGAGTGATAGTGATTTCACTGATCCTAGACCCGTAGTGGACTCTGTGCATTAGCATCCCATGAGCGAACTGTTGTTATGTCAAAAAGATTTAGGTTAGCCAATCCAACCAAAAAATGTATTAATTTGTCACCTAAATGTTACATCAGTGTTAGTAGATCTCTGTCCTAGGGTAAATATGCTTTTTTAAACTTAGGAAACAAACAAAAGTTAGGATGAGGATTAAATAAAAAATCTGAATTATTACAAACGCCTGCAGCTTCGGTTCGACTGCCCCTTACATTTGAGTGGCCCCTCAATGTTTTGGAAAAGGGTGGAGGACTTTGTCTTCATTAGAATGGGCCCCCTGCGATGCTGAGGCAGTTTGGACTCCACTCTTAGAAGGCCTAGAGTGATGATGATTTCACTGATCCTGGACCCGGGGTAAACTCTGTGCATTAGCATCCCATGGGCGAACTGTTGTTATGTCAAAAAGATTTAGGGAGGCCAATCCAAACAAAAAATTTATTAATCTGTCACCTAAATGTTACATAAGTATTAGTAGAACTCTGTACTAGGGTAAATATGCTTTTTTAAACTTAGGAAAGAAAGAAAAGTTAGGATGAGGATTAAATACAAATTCAGGATGGAGACAACCGTCTGCAGCTTCGGCTCGACTGCCCCTTTTTTTTGAGTGGCCCCTCAATGTTTTGGAAACGGGTGGAGGACTTTGTCTTCATTAGAATGGGCCCCCCTGCGATGCTGAGGCAGTTTGGACTCCACTCTTAGAAGGCCTAGAGTGATAGTGATTTCACTGATCCTAGACCCGTAGTGGACTCTGTGCATTAGCATCCCATGGGCGAACTGTTGTTATGTCAAAAAGATTTAAGTTAGCCAATCCAACCAAAAAATGTATTAATCTGTCACCTAAATGTTACATCAGTGTTAGTAGATCTCTGTCCTAGGGTAAATATGCTTTTTTAAATTTAGGAAACAAACAAAAGTTAGGATGAGGATTAAATAAAAAATCTGAATTATTACAAACGCCTGCAGCTTCGGTTCGACTGCCCCTTACATTTGAGTGGCCCCTCAATGTTTTGGAAATGGGTGGAGGACTTTGTCTTCATTAGAATGGGCCCCCTGCGATGCTGAGGCAGTTTGGACTCCACTCTTAGAAGGCCTAGAGTGATGATGATTTCACTGATCATGGACCCGGGGTAAACTCTGTGCATTAGCATCCCATGGGCGAACTGTTGTTATGTCAAAAAGATTTAGGGAGGCCAATCCAAACAAAAAATGTATTAATCTGTCACCTAAATGTTACATCAGTATTAGTAGAACTCTGTACTAGGGTCAATATGTTTTTTTAAACTTAGGAAAGAAACAAAAGTTAGGATGAGGATTAAATACAAATTCAGGATGAAGACAACCGTCTGCAGCTTCGGCTCGACTGCCCCTTTTTTTTGAGTGGCCCCTCAATGTTTTGGAAACGGGTGGAGGACTTTGTCTTCATTAGAATGGGCCCCCCTGCGATGCTGAGGCAGTTTGGACTCCACTCTTAGAAGGCCTAGAGTGATAGTGATTTCACTGATCCTAGACCCGTAGTGGACTCTGTGCATTAGCATCCCATGGGCGAACTGTTGTTATGTCAAAAAGATTTAAGTTAGCCAATCCAACCAAAAAATGTATTAATCTGTCACCTAAATGTTACATCAGTGTTAGTAGATCTCTGTCCTAGGGTAAATATGCTTTTTTAAATTTAGGAAACAAACAAAAGTTAGGATGAGGATTAAATAAAAAATCTGAATTATTACAAACGCCTGCAGCTTCGGTTCGACTGCCCCTTACATTTGAGTGGCCCCTCAATGTTTTGGAAATGGGTGGAGGACTTTGTCTTCATTAGAATGGGCCCCCTGCGATGCTGAGGCAGTTTGGACTCCACTCTTAGAAGGCCTAGAGTGATGATGATTTCACTGATCATGGACCCGGGGTAAACTCTGTGCATTAGCATCCCATGGGCGAACTGTTGTTATGTCAAAAAGATTTAGGGAGGCCAATCCAAACAAAAAATGTATTAATCTGTCACCTAAATGTTACATCAGTATTAGTAGAACTCTGTACTAGGGTCAATATGTTTTTTTAAACTTAGGAAAGAAACAAAAGTTAGGATGAGGATTAAATACAAATTCAGGATGAAGACAACCGTCTGCAGCTTCGGCTCGACTGCCCCTTTCTTTTGAGTGGCCCCTCAATGTTTTGGAAACGGGTGGAGGACATTGTCTTCATTAGAATGGTCCCCCCTGCGATGCTGAGGCAGTTTGGACTCCACTCTTAGAAGGCCTAGAGTGATAGTGATTTCACTGATCCTAGACCCGTAGTGGACTCTGTGCATTAGCATCCCATGGGCGAACTGTTGTTATGTCAAAAAGATTTAAGTTAGCCAATCCAACCAAAAAATGTATTAATCTGTCACCTAAATGTTACATCAGTGTTAGTAGATCTCTGTCCTAGGGTAAATATGCTTTTTTAAATTTAGGAAACAAACAAAAGTTAGGATGAGGATTAAATAAAAAATCTGAATTATTACAAACGCCTGCAGCTTCGGTTCGACTGCCCCTTACATTTGAGTGGCCCCTCAATGTTTTGGAAATGGGTGGAGGACTTTGTCTTCATTAGAATGGGCCCCCTGCGATGCTGAGGCAGTTTGGACTCCACTCTTAGAAGGCCTAGAGTGATGATGATTTCACTGATCATGGACCCGGGGTAAACTCTGTGCATTAGCATCCCATGGGCGAACTGTTGTTATGTCAAAAAGATTTAGGGAGGCCAATCCAAACAAAAAATGTATTAATCTGTCACCTAAATGTTACATCAGTATTAGTAGAACTCTGTACTAGGGTCAATATGTTTTTTTAAACTTAGGAAAGAAACAAAAGTTAGGATGAGGATTAAATACAAATTCAGGATGAAGACAACCGTCTGCAGCTTCGGCTCGACTGCCCCTTTCTTTTGAGTGGCCCCTCAATGTTTTGGAAACGGGTGGAGGACATTGTCTTCATTAGAATGGTCCCCCCTGCGATGCTGAGGCAGTTTGGACTCCACTCTTAGAAGGCCTAGAGTGATAGTGATTTCACTGATCCTAGACCCGTAGTGGACTCTGTGCATTAGCATCCCATGGGCGAACTGTTGTTATGTCAAAAAGATTTAGGTTAGCCAATCCAACCAAAAAATGTATTAATCTGTCACCTAAATGTTACATCAGTGTTAGTAGATCTCTGTCCTAGGGTAAATATGCTTTTTTAAATTTAGGAAACAAACAAAAGTTAGGATGAGGATTAAATATAAAATCTGAATTATTACAAACGCCTGCAGCTTCGGTTCGACTGCCCCTTACATTTGAGTGGCCCCTCAATGTTTTGGAAACGGGTGGAGGACTTTGTCTTCATTAGAATGGGCCCCCTGCGATGCTGAGGCAGTTTGGACTCCACTCTTAGAAGGCCTAGAGTGATGATGATTTCACTGATCCTGGACCCGGGGTAAACTCTGTGCATTAGCATCCCATGGGCGAACTGTTGTTATGTCAAAAAGATTTAGGGAGGCCAATCCAAACAAAAAATTGATTAATCTGTCACCTAAATGTTACATAAGTATTAGTAGAACTCTGTACTAGGGTAAATATGCTTTTTTAAACTTAGGAAAGAAAGAAAAGTTAGGATGAGGATTAAATACAAATTCAGGATGAAGACAACCGTCTGCAGCTTCGGCTCGACTGCCCCTTTCTTTTGAGTGGCCCCTCAATGTTTTGGAAACGGGTGGAGGACATTGTCTTCATTAGAATGGTCCCCCCTGCGATGCTGAGGCAGTTTGGACTCCACTCTTAGAAGGCCTAGAGTGATAGTGATTTCACTGATCCTAGACCCGTAGTGGACTCTGTGCATTAGCATCCCATGGGCGAACTGTTGTTATGTCAAAAAGATTTAGGTTAGCCAATCCAACCAAAAAATGTATTAATCTGTCACCTAAATGTTACATCAGTGTTAGTAGATCTCTGTCCTAGGGTAAATATGCTTTTTTAAATTTAGGAAACAAACAAAAGTTAGGATGAGGATTAAATATAAAATCTGAATTATTACAAACGCCTGCAGCTTCGGTTCGACTGCCCCTTACATTTGAGTGGCCCCTCAATGTTTTGGAAACGGGTGGAGGACTTTGTCTTCATTAGAATGGGCCCCCTGCGATGCTGAGGCAGTTTGGACTCCACTCTTAGAAGGCCTAGAGTGATGATGATTTCACTGATCCTGGACCCGGGGTAAACTCTGTGCATTAGCATCCCATGGGCGAACTGTTGTTATGTCAAAAAGATTTAGGGAGGCCAATCCAAACAAAAAATTGATTAATCTGTCACCTAAATGTTACATAAGTATTAGTAGAACTCTGTACTAGGGTAAATATGCTTTTTTAAACTTAGGAAAGAAAGAAAAGTTAGGATGAGGATTAAATACAAATTCAGGATGAAGACAACCGTCTGCAGCTTCGGCTCGACTGCCCCTTTCTTTTGAGTGGCCCCTCAATGTTTTGGAAACGGGTGGAGGACATTGTCTTCATTAGAATGGTCCCCCCTGCGATGCTGAGGCAGTTTGGACTCCACTCTTAGAAGGCCTAGAGTGATAGTGATTTCACTGATCCTAGACCCGTAGTGGACTCTGTGCATTAGCATCCCATGGGCGAACTGTTGTTATGTCAAAAAGATTTAGGTTAGCCAATCCAACCAAAAAATGTATTAATCTGTCACCTAAATGTTACATCAGTGTTAGTAGATCTCTGTCCTAGGGTAAATATGCTTTTTTAAATTTAGGAAACAAACAAAAGTTAGGATGAGGATTAAATATAAAATCTGAATTATTACAAACGCCTGCAGCTTCGGTTCGACTGCCCCTTACATTTGAGTGGCCCCTCAATGTTTTGGAAACGGGTGGAGGACTTTGTCTTCATTAGAATGGGCCCCCTGCGATGCTGAGGCAGTTTGGACTCCACTCTTAGAAGGCCTAGAGTGATAGTGATTTCACTGATCCTAGACCCGTAGTGGACTCTGTGCATTAGCATCCCATGGGCGAACTGTTGTTATGTCAAAAAGATTTAGGTTAGCCAATCCAACCAAAAAATGTATTAATCTGTCACCTAAATGTTACATCAGTGTTAGTAGATCTCTGTCCTAGGGTAAATATGCTTTTTTAAACTTAGGAAACAAACAAAAGTTAGGATGAGGATTAAATAAAAAATCCGAATTATTACAAAAGTCTGCAGCTTCGGTTCGACTGCCCCTTACATTTGAGTGGCCCCTCAATGTTTTGGAAACGGGTGGAGGACTTTGTCTTCATTAGAATGGGCCCCCTGCGATGCTGAGGCAGTTTGGACTCCACTCTTAGAAGGCCTAGAGTGATGATGATTTCACTGATCCTAGACACGGGGTAAACTCTGTGCATTAGCATCCCATGGGCGAACTGTTGTTATGTCAAAAAGATTTAGGGAGGCCAATCCAAACAAAAAATGGATTAATCTGTCAACTAAATGTTACATCAGTATTAGTAGAACTCTGTACTAGGGTAAATATGCTTTTTTAAACTTAGGAAAGAAACAAAAGTTAGGATGAGGATTAAATACAAATTCAGGATGAAGACAACCGTCTGCAGCTTCGGCTCGACTGCCCCTTTCTTTTGAGTGGCCCCTCAATGTTTTGGAAACGGGTGGAGGACTTTGTCTTCATTAGAATGGGCCCCCTGCGATGCTGAGGCAGTTTGGACTCCACTCTTAGAAGGCCTAGAGTGATGATGATTTCACTGATCCTAGACATGGGGTAAACTCTGTGCATTAGCATCCCATGGGCGAACTGTTGTTATGTCAAAAAGATTTAGGGAGGCCAATCCAAACAAAAAATTGATTAATCTGTCAACTAAATGTTACATCAGTATTAGTAGAACTCTGTACTAGGGTAAATATGCTTTTTTAAACTTAGGAAAGAAACAAAAGTTAGGATGAGGATTAAATACAAATTCAGGATGAAGACAACCGTCTGCAGCTTCGGCTCGACTGCCCCTTTCTTTTGAGTGGCCCCTCAATGTTTTGGAAACGGGTGGAGGACATTGTCTTCATTAGAATGGGCCCCCCTGCGATGCTGAGGCAGTTTGGACTCCACTCTTAGAAGGCCTAGAGTGATAGTGATTTCACTGATCCTAGACCCGTAGTGGACTCTGTGCATTAGCATCCCATGGGCGAACTGTTGTTATGTCAAAAAGATTTAGGTTAGCCAATCCAACCAAAAAATGTATTAATCTGTCACCTAAATGTTACATCAGTGTTAGTAGATCTCTGTCCTAGGGTAAATATGCTTTTTTAAATTTAGGAAACAAACAAAAGTTAGGATGAGGATTAAATAAAAAATCTGAATTATTACAAACGCCTGCACCTTCGGTTCGACTGCCCCTTTCATTTGAGTGGCCCCTCAATGTTTTGGAAACGGGTGGAGGACTTTGTCTTCATTAGAATGGGCCCCCTGCGATGCTGAGGCAGTTTGGACTCCACTCTTAGAAGGCCTAGAGTGATGATGATTTCACTGATCCTAGACTCGGGGTAAACTCTGTGAATTAGCATCCCATGGGCGAACTGTTGTTATGTCAAAAAGATTTAGGTTAGCCAATCCAACCAAAAAATGTATTAATCTGTCACCTAAATGTTACATCAGTGTTAGTAGATCTCTGTCCTAGGGTAAATATGCTTTTTTAAATTTAGGAAACAAACAAAAGTTAGGATGAGGATTAAATAAAAAATCAGAATTATTACAAACGTCTGCAGCTTCGGTTCGACTGCCCCTTATATTTGAGTGGCCCCTCAATGTTTTGGAAACGGGTGGAGGACTTTGTCTTCATTAGAATGGGCCCCCTGCGATGCTGAGGCAGTTTGGACTCCACTCTTAGAAGGCCTAGAGTGATGATGATTTCACTGATCCTAGACTCGGGGTAAACTCTGTGCATTAGCATCCCATGGGCGAACTGTTGTTATGTCAAAAAGATTTAGGTTAGCCAATCCAACCAAAAAATGTATTAATCTGTCACCTAAATGTTACATCAGTGTTAGTAGATCTCTGTCCTAGGGTAGATATGCTTTTTTAAACTTAGGAAACAAACAAAAGTTAGGATGAGGATTAAATAAAAAATCAGAATTATTACAAACGTCTGTAGCTTCGGTTCGACTGCCCCTTACATTTGAGTGGCCCCTCAATGTTTTGGAAACGGGTGGAGGACTTTGTCTTCATTAGAATGGGCCCCCCTGCGATGCTGAGGCAGTTTGGACTCCACTCTTAGAAGGCCTAGAGTGATAGTGATTTCACTGATCCTAGACCCGTAGTGGACTCTGTGCATTAGCATCCCATTGGCGAACTGTTGTTATGTCAAAAAGATTTAGGTTAGCCAATCCAACCAAAAAATGTATTAATCTGTCACCTAAATGTTACATCAGTGTTAGTAGATCTCTATCCTAGGGTAAATATGCTTTTTTAAATTTAGGAAACAAACAAAAGTTAGGATGAGGATTAAATAAAAAATCTGAATTATTACAAACGCCTGCAGCTTCGGTTCGACTGCCCCTTACATTTGAGTGGCCCCTCAATGTTTTGGAAACGGGTGGAGGACTTTGTCTTCATTAGAATGGGCCCCCTGCAATGCTGAGGCAGTTTGGACTCCACTCTTAGAAGGCCTAGAGTGATGATGATTTCACTGATCCTAGACACGGGGTAAACTCTGTGCATTAGCATCCCATGGGCGAACTGTTGTTATGTCAAAAAGATTTAGGGAGGCCAATCCAAACAAAAAATTGATTAATCTGTCACCTAAATGTTACATCAGTATTAGTAGAACTCTGTACTAGGGTAAATATGCTTTTTAAATTTAGGAAAGAAACAAAAGTTAGGATGAGGATTAAATACAAATTCAGGATGAAGACAACCGTCTGCAGCTTCGGCTCGACTGCCCCTTTCTTTTGAGTGGCCCCTCAATGTTTTGGAAACGGGTGGAGGACTTTGTCTTCATTAGAATGGGCCCCCCTGCGATGCTGAGGCAGTTTGGACTCCACTCTTAGAAGGCCTAGAGTGATAGTGATTTCACTGATCCTAGACCCGTAGTGGACTCTGTGCATTAGCATCCCATGGGCGAACTGTTGTTATGTCAAAAAGATTTAGGTTAGCCAATCCAACCAAAAAATTTATTAATCTGTCACCTAAATGTTACATCAGTGTTAGTAGATCTCTGTCCTAGGGTAAATATGCTTTTTTAAATTTAGGAAACAAACAAAAGATAGGATGAGGATTAAATAAAAAATATGAATTATTACAAACGTCTGCAGCTTCGGTTCGACTGCCCCTTATATTTGAGTGGCCCCTCAATGTTTTGGAAACGGGTGGAGGACTTTGTCTTCATTAGAATGGGCCCCCTGCGAAGCTGAGGCAGTTTGGACTCCACTCTTAGAAGGCCTAGAGTGATGATGATTTCACTGATCATGGACTTGTGGTAAACTCTGTGCATTAGCATCCCATGGGCGAACTGTTGTTATGTCAAAAAGATTTAGGGAGGCCAATCCAAACAAAAAATTGATTAATCTGTCACCTAATTGTTACATCAGTATTAGTAGAACTCTGTACTAGGGTAAATATGCTTTTTTAAACTTAGGAAAGAAACAAAAGTTAGGATGAGGATTAAATACAAATTCAGGATGAAGACAAACGTCTGCAGCTTCGGCTCGACTGCCCCTTTCTTTTGAGTGGCCCCTCAATGTTTTGGAAACGGGTGGAGGACATTGTCTTCATTAGAATGGGCCCCCCTGCGATGCTGAGGCAGTTTGGATTCCACTCTTAGATGGCCTAGAGTGATGATGATTTCACTGATCCTAGACACTAGGTAAACTCTGTGCATTAGCATCCCATGGGCGAACTGTTGTTATGTCAAAAAGATTTAGGGAGGCCAATCCAAACAAAAAATTGATTAATCTGTCAACTAAATGTTACATCAGTATTAGTAGAAGTCTGTACTAGGGTAAATATGCTTTTTTAAACTTAGGAAAGAAACAAAAGTTAGGATGAGGATTAAATAAAAATTCAGGATGAAGACAACCGTCTGCAGCTTCGGCTCGACTGCCCCTTTCTTTTGAGTGGCCCCTCAATGTTTTGGAAACGGGTGGAGGACATTGTCTTCATTAGAATGGGCCCCCCTGCGATGCTGAGGCAGTTTGGACTCCACTCTTAGAAGGCCTAGAGTGATAGTGATTTCACTGATCCTAGACCCGTAGTGGACTCTGTGCATTAGCATCCCATGGGCGAACTGTTGTTATGTCAAAAAGATTTAGGTTAGCCAATCCAACCAAAAAATGTATTAATCTGTCACCTAAATGTTACATCAGTGTTAGTACATCTCTGTCCTAGGGTAGATATGCTTTTTTAAACTTAGGAAACAAACAAAAGTTAGGATGAGGATTAAATAAAAAATCAGAATTATTACAAACGTCTGCAGCTTCGGTTCGACTGCCCCTTACATTTGAGTGGCCCCTCAATGTTTTGGAAACGGGTGGAGGACTTTGTCTTCATTAGAATGGGCCCCCCTGCGATGCTGAGGCAGTTTGGACTCCACTCTTAGAAGGCCTAGAGTGATAGTGATTTCACTGATCCTAGACCCGTAGTGGACTCTGTGCATTAGCATCCCATGGGCGAACTGTTGTTATGTCAAAAAGATTTAGGTTAGCCAATCCAACCAAAAAATGTATTAATCTGTCACCTAAATGTTACATCAGTGTTAGTAGATCTCTGTCCTAGGGTAGATATGCTTTTTTAAACTTAGGAAACAAACAAAAGTTAGAATGAGGATTAAATAAAAAATCAGAATTATTACAAACGTCTGCAGCTTCGGTTCGACTGCCCCTTACATTTGAGTGGCCCCTCAATGTTTTGGAAACGGGTGGAGGACTTTGTCTTCATTAGAATGGGCCCCCTGCGATGCTGAGGCAGTTTGGACTCCACTCTTAGAAGGCCTAGAGTGATGATGATTTCACTGATCCTAGACACGGGGTAAACTCTGTGCATTAGCATCCCATGGGCGAACTGTTGTTATGTCAAAAAGATTTAGGGAGGCCAATCCAAACAAAAAATTGATTAATCTGTCAACTAAATGTTACATCAGTATTAGTAGAAGTCTGTACTAGGGTAAATATGCTTTTTTAAACTTAGGAAAGAAACAAAAGTTAGGATGAGGATTAAATAAAAAATCAGGATGAAGACAACCGTCTGCAGCTTCGGCTCGACTGCCCCTTTCTTTTGAGTGGCCCCTCAATGTTTTGGAAACGGGTGGAGGACTTTGTCTTCATTAGAATGGTCCCCCCTGCGATGCTGAGGCAGTTTGGACTCCACTCTTAGAAGGCCTAGAGTGATAGTGATTTCACTGATCCTAGACCCGTAGTGGACTCTGTGCATTAGCATCCCATGGGCAAACTGTTGTTATGTCAAAAAGATTTAGGTTAGCCAATCCAACCAAAAAATGTATTAATCTGTCACCTAAATGTTACATCAGTGTTAGTAGATCTCTGTCCTAGGGTAAATATGCTTTTTTAAATTTAGGAAACAAACAAAAGTTAGGATGAGGATTAAATAAAAAATCTGAATTATTACAAACGTCTGCAGCTTCGGTTCGACTGCCCCTTATATTTGAGTGGCCCCTCAATGTTTTGGAAACGGGTGGAGGACTTTGTCTTCATTAGAATGGGCCCCCTGCGATGCTGAGGCAGTTTGGACTCCACTCTTAGAAGGCCTAGAGTGATGATGATTTCACTGATCCTAGACTCGGGGTAAACTCTGTGCATTAGCATCCCATGGGCGAACTGTTGTTATGTCAAAAAGATTTAGGGAGGCCAATCCAAACAAAAAATGTATTAATCTGTCACCTAAATGTTACATCAGTATTAGTAGAACTCTGTACTAGGGTAAATATGCTTTTTTAAACTTAGGAAAGAAACAAAAGTTAGGATGAGGATTAAATAAAAATTCAGGATGAAGACAACCGTCTGCAGCTTCGGCTCGACTGCCCCTTTTTTTTGAGTGGCCCCTCAATGTTTTGGAAACGGGTGGAGGACTTTGTCTTCATTAGAATGGGCCACCCTGCGATGCTGAGGCAGTTTGGACTCCACTCTTAGAAGGCCTAGAGTGATAGTGATTTCACTGATCCTAGACCCGTAGTGGACTCTGTGCATTAGCATCCCATGGGCGAACTGTTGTTATGTCAAAAAGATTTAGGTTAGCCAATCCAACCAAAAAATGTATTAATCTGTCACCTACATGTTACATCAGTGTTAGTAGATCTCTGTCCTAGGGTAAATATGCTTTTTTAAATTTAGGAAACAAACAAAAGTTAGGATGCGGATTAAATAAAAAATCAGAATTATTACAAACGTCTGCAGCTTCGGTTCGACTGCCCCTTATATTTGAGTGGCCCCTCAATGTTTTGGAAACGGGTGGAGGACTTTGTCTTCATTAGAATGGGCCCCCTGCAATGCTGAGGCAGTTTGGACTCCACTCTTAGAAGGCCTAGAGTGATGATGATTTCACTGATCATGGACTTGTGGTAAACTCTGTGCATTAGCATCCCATGGGCGAACTGTTGTTATGTCAAAAAGATTTAGGGAGGCCAATCCAAACAAAAAATTGATTAATCTGTCACCTAATTGTTACATCAGTGTTAGTAGATCTCTGTCCTAGGGTAAATATGCTTTTTTAAATTTAGGAAACAAACAAAAGTTAGGATGAGGATTAAATAAAAAATCTGAATTATTACAAACGCCTGCAGCTTCGGTTCGACTGCCCCTTACATTTGAGTGGCCCCTCAATGTTTTGGAAATGGGTGGAGGACTTTGTCTTCATTAGAATGGGCCCCCTGCGATGCTGAGGCAGTTTGGACTCCACTCTTAGAAGGCCTAGAGTGATGATGATTTCACTGATCATGGACTTGTGGTAAACTCTGTGCATTAGCATCCCATGGGCGAACTGTTGTTATGTCAAAAAGATTTAGGGAGGCCAATCCAACCAAAAAATGTATTAATCTGTCACCTAAATGTTACATCAGTGTTAGTAGATCTCTGTCCTAGGGTAGATATGCTTTTTTAAACTTAGGAAACAAACAAAAGTTAGGATGAGGATTAAATAAAAAATCAGAATTATTACAAACGTCTGCAGCTTCGGTTCGACTGCCCCTTACATTTGAGTGGCCCCTCAATGTTTTGGAAACGGGTGGAGGACTTTGTCTTCATTAGAATGGGCCCCCTGCGATGCTGAGGCAGTTTGGACTCCACTCTTAGAAGGCCTAGAGTGATGATGATTTCACTGATCCTAGACACGGGGTAAACTCTGTGCATTAGCATCCCATGGGCGAACTGTTGTTATGTCAAAAAGATTTAGGGAGGCCAATCCAAACAAAAAATGTATTAATCTGTCACCTAAATGTTACATCAGTATTAGTAGAACTCTGTACTAGGGTAAATATGCTTTTTTAAATTTAGGAAAGAAACAAAAGTTAGGATGAGGATTAAATAAAAATTCAGGATGAAGACAACCGTCTGCAGCTTCGGCTCGACTGCCCCTTTTTTTTGAGTGGCCCCTCAATGTTTTGGAAACGGGTGGAGGACTTTGTCTTCATTAGAATGGGCCCCCCTGCGATGCTGAGGCAGTTTGGACTCCACTCTTAGAAGGCCTAGAGTGATAGTGATTTCACTGATCCTAGACCCGTAGTGGACTCTGTGCATTAGCATCCCATGGGCGAACTGTTGTTATGTCAAAAAGATTTAGGTTAGCCAATCCAACCAAAAAATGTATTAATCTGTCACCTACATGTTACATCAGTGTTAGTAGATCTCTGTCCTAGGGTAAATATGCTTTTTTAAATTTAGGAAACAAACAAAAGTTAGGATGCGGATTAAATAAAAAATCAGAATTATTACAAACGTCTGCAGCTTCGGTTCGACTGCCCCTTATATTTGAGTGGCCCCTCAATGTTTTGGAAACGGGTGGAGGACTTTGTCTTCATTAGAATGGGCCCCCTGCAATGCTGAGGCAGTTTGGACTCCACTCTTAGAAGGCCTAGAGTGATGATGATTTCACTGATCATGGACTTGTGGTAAACTCTGTGCATTAGCATCCCATGGGCGAACTGTTGTTATGTCAAAAAGATTTAGGGAGGCCAATCCAAACAAAAAATTGATTAATCTGTCACCTAATTGTTACATCAGTGTTAGTAGATCTCTGTCCTAGGGTAAATATGCTTTTTTAAATTTAGGAAACAAACAAAAGTTAGGATGAGGATTAAATAAAAAATCTGAATTATTATAAACGTCTGCAGCTTCGGTTCGACTGCCCCTTACATTTGAGTGGCCCCTCAATGTTTTGGAAACGGGAAGAGGACTTTGTCTTCATTAGAATGGGCCCCCTGCGATGCTGAGGCAGTTTGGACTCCACTCTTAGAAGGCCTAGAGTGATGATGATTTCACTGATCCTAGACACGGGGTAAACTCTGTGCATTAGCATCCCATGGGCGAACTGTTGTTATGTCAAAAAGATTTAGGGAGGCCAATCCAAACAAAAAATTGATTAATCTGTCAACTAAATGTTACATCAGTATTAGTAGAAGTCTGTACTAGGGTAAATATGCTTTTTTAAACTTAGGAAAGAAACAAAAGTTAGGATGAGGATTAAATACAAATTCAGGATGAAGACAACCGTCTGCAGCTTCGGCTCGACTGCCCCTTTCTTTTGAGTGGCCCCTCAATGTTTTGGAAACGGGTGGAGGACATTGTCTTCATTAGAATGGGCCCCCCTGCGATGCTGAGGCAGTTTGGACTCCACTCTTAGAAGGCCTAGAGTGATAGTGATTTCACTGATCCTAGACCCGTAGTGGACTCTGTGCATTAGCATCCCATGGGCGAACTGTTGTTATGTCAAAAAGATTTAGGTTAGCCAATCCAACCAAAAAATGTATTAATCTGTCACCTACATGTTACATCAGTGTTAGTAGATCTCTGTCCTAGGGTAAATATGCTTTTTTAAATTTAGGAAACAAACAAAAGTTAGGATGAGGATTAAATAAAAAATCTGAATTATTACAAACGCCTGCAGCTTCGGTTCGACTGCCCCTTACATTTGAGTGGCCCCTCAATGTTTTGGAAAAGGGTGGAGGACTTTGTCTTCATTAGAATGGGCCCCCTGCGATGCTGAGGCAGTTTGGACTCCACTCTTAGAAGGCCTAGAGTGATGATGATTTCACTGATCATGGACTTGTGGTAAACTCTGTGCATTAGCATCCCATGGGCGAACTGTTGTTATGTCAAAAAGATATAGGGAGGCCAATCCAAACAAAAAATTGATTAATCTGTCACCTAAATGTTACATCAGTATTAGTAGAACTCTGTACTAGGGTAAATATGCTTTTTTAAACTTAGGAAAGAAACAAAAGTTAGGATGAGGATTAAATAAAAATTCAGGATGAAGACAACCGTCTGCAGCTTCGGCTCGACTGCCCCTTTCTTTTGAGTGGCCCCTCAATGTTTTGGAAACGGGTGGAGGACATTGTCTTCATTAGAATGGGCCCCCTGCGATGCTGAGGCAGTTTGGACTCCACTCTTAGAAGGCCTAGAGTGATAGTGATTTCACTGATCCTAGACCCGTAGTGGACTCTGTGCATTAGCATCCCATGGGCGAACTGTTGTTATGTCAAAAAGATTTAGGTTAGCCAATCCAACCAAAAAATGTATTAATCTGTCACCTAAATGTTACATCAGTGTTAGTAGATTTCTGTCCTAGGGTAAATATGCTTTTTTAAATTTAGGAAACAAACAAAAGTTAGGATGAGGATTAAATAAAAAATCTGAATTATTACAAACGCCTGCAGCTTCGGTTCGACTGCCCCTTAAATTTGAGTGGCCCCTCAATGTTTTGGAAAAGGGTGGAGGACTTTGTCTTCATTAGAATGGGCCCCCTGCGATGCTGAGGCAGTTTGGCCTCCACTCTTAGAAGGCCTAGAGTGATGATGATTTCACTGATCATGGACCCGGGGTAAACTCTGTGCATTAGCATCCCATGGGCGAACTGTTGTTATGTCAAAAAGATTTAGGGAGGCCAATCCAAACAAAAAATTTATTAATCTGTCACCTAAATGTTACATCAGTATTAGTAGAACTCTGTACTAGGGTAAATATGCTTTTTTAAACTTAGGAAAGAAACAAAAGTTAGGATGAGGATTAAATAAAAATTCAGGATGAAGACAACCGTCTGCAGCTTCGGCTCGACTGCCCCTTTCTTTTGAGTGGCCCCTCAATGTTTTGGAAACTGGTGGAGGACTTTGTCTTCATTAGAATGGGCCCCCCTGCGATGCTGAGGCAGTTTGGACTCCACTCTTAGAAGGTCTAGAGTGATAGTGATTTCACTGATCCTAGACCCGTAGTGGACTCTGTGCATTAGCATCCCATGGGCGAACTGTTGTTATGTCAAAAAGATTTAGGTTAGCCAATCCAACCAAAAAATGTATTAATCTGTCACCTAAATGTTACATCAGTGTTAGTAGATCTCTGTCCTAGGGTAAATATGCTTTTTTAAATTTAGGAAACAAACAAAAGTTAGGATGAGGATTAAATAAAAAATCTGAATTATTACAAACGCCTGCAGCTTCGGTTCGACTGCCCCTTACATTTGAGTGGCCCCTCAATGTTTTGGAAAAGGGTGGAGGACTTTGTCTTCATTAGAATGGGCCCCCTGCGATGCTGAGGCAGTTTGGCCTCCACTCTTAGAAGGCCTAGAGTGATGATGATTTCACTGATCATGGACCCGGGGTAAACTCTGTGCATTAGCATCCCATGGGCGAACTGTTGTTATGTCAAAAAGATTTAGGGAGGCCAATCCAAACAAAAAATTGATTAATCTGTCACCTAAATGTTACATCAGTATTAGTAGAACTCTGTACTAGGGTAAATATGCTTTTTTAAACTTAGGAAAGAAACAAAAGTTAGGATGAGGATTAAATAAAAATTCAGGATGAAGACAACCGTCTGCAGCTTCGGCTCGACTGCCCCTTTCTTTTGAGTGGCCCCTCAATGTTTTGGAAACTGGTGGAGGACTTTGTCTTCATTAGAATGGGCCCCCCTGCGATGCTGAGGCAGTTTGGACTCCACTCTTAGAAGGCCTAGAGTGATAGTGATTTCACTGATCCTAGACCCGTAGTGGACTCTGTGCATTAACATCCCATGGGCGAACTGTTGTTATGTCAAAAAGATTTAGGTTAGCCAATCCAACCAAAAAATGTATTAATCTGTCACCTAAATGTTACATCAGTGTTAGTAGATCTCTGTCCTAGGGTAGATATGCTTTTTTAAACTTAGGAAACAAACAAAAGTTAGGATGAGGATTAAATAAAAAATCAGAGTTATTACAAACGTCTGCAGCTTCGGTTCGACTGCCCCTTACATTTGAGTGGCCCCTCAATGTTTTGGAAACGGGTGGAGGACTTTGTCTTCATTAGAATGGGCCCCCTGCGATGCTGAGGCAGTTTAGACTCCACTCTTAGAAGGCCTAGAGTGATGATGATTTCACTGATCCTAGACACGGGGTAAACTCTGTGCATTAGCATCCCATAGGCGAACTGTTGTTATGTCAAAAAGATTTAGGGAGGCCAATCCAAACAAAAAATTGATTAATCTGTCAACTAAATGTTACATCAGTATTAGTAGAACTCTGTACTAGGGTAAATATGCTTTTTTAAACTTAGGAAAGAAACAAAAGTTAGGATGAGGATTAAATACAAATTCAGGATGAAGACAACCGTCTGCAGCTTCGGCTCGACTGCCCCTTTCTTTTGAGTGGCCCCTCAATGTTTTGGAAACGGGTGGAGGACATTGTCTTCATTAGAATGGGCCCCCCTGTGATGCTGAGGCAGTTTGGACTCCACTCTTAGAAGGCCTAGAGTGATAGTGATTTCAAAGATCCTAGACCCGTAGTGGACTCTGTGAATTAGCATCCCATGGGCGAATTGTTGTTATGTCAAAAAGATTTAGGTTAGCCAATCCAACCAAAAAATGTATTAATCTGTCACCTAAATGTTACATCAGTGTTAGTAGATCTCTGTCCTAGGGTAAATATGTTTTTTTAAACTTAGGAAACAAACAAAAGTTAGGATGAGGATTAATTAAAAAATCAGAATTATTACAAAAGTCTGCAGCTTCGGTTCGACTGCCCCTTACATTTGAGTGGCCCCTCAATGTTTTGGAAATGGGTGGAGGACTTAGTCTTCATTAGAATGGGCCCCCTGCGATGCTGAGGCAGTTTGGACTCCACTCTTAGAAGGCCTAGAGTGATGATGATTTCACTGATCCTAGACACGGGGTAAACTCTGTGCATTAGCATCCCATGGGCGAACTGTTGTTATGTCAAAAAGATTTAGGGAGGCCAATCCAAACAAAAAATTGATTAATCTGTCAACTAAATGTTACATCAGTATTAGTAGAACTCTGTACTAGGGTAAATATGCTTTTTTAAACTTAGGAAAGAAGCAAAATTTAGGATGAGGATTAAATACAAATTCAGGATGAAGACAACCGTCTGCAGCTTCGGCTCGACTGTCCCTTTCTTTTGAGTGGCCCCTCAATGTTTTGGAAACGGGTGGAGGACTTTGTCTTCATTAGAATGGGCCCCCCTGCGATGCTGAGGCAGTTTGGACTCCACTCTTAGAAGGCCTAGAGTGATAGTGATTTCACTGATCCTAGACCCTTAGTGGACTCTGTGCATTAGCATCCCATGGGCGAACTGAACTGTTGTTATGTCAAAAAGATTTAGGTTAGCCAATCCAACCAAAAATGTATTAATCTGTCACCTAAATGTTACATCAGTGTTAGTAGATCTCTGTCCTAGGGTAGATATGCTTTTTTAAACTTAGGAAAGAAACAAAAGTTAGGATGAGGATTAAATACAAATTCAGGATGAAGACAACCGTCTGCAGCTTCGGCTCGACTGCCCCTTTCTTTTGAGTGGCCCCTCAATGTTTTGGAAACGGGTGGAGGACATTGTCTTCATTAGAATGGGCCCCCTTGTGATACTGAGGCAGTTTGGACTCCACTCTTAGAAGGCCTAGAGTGATAGTGATTTCACTGATCATGGACCCGGGGTAAACTCTGTGCATTAGCATCCCATGGGCGAACTGTTGTTATGTCAAAAAGATTTAGGGAGGCCAATCCAAACAAAAAATTGATTAATCTGTCACCTAAATGTTACATCAGTATTAGTAGAACTCTGTACTAGGGTAAATATGCTTTTTTAAACTTAGGAAAGAATCAAAAGTTAGGATGAGGATTAAATAAAAATTCAGGATGAAGACAACCGTCTGCAGCTTCGGCTCGACTGCCCCTTTCTTTTGAGTGGCCCCTCAATGTTTTGGAAACGGGTGGAGGACTTTGTCTTCATTAGAATGGGCCCCCCTGCGATGCTGAGGCAGATTGGACTCCACTCTTAGAAGGCCTAGAGTGATAGTGATTTCACTGATCCTAGACCCGTAGTGGACTCTGTGCATTAGCATCCCATGGGCGAACTGTTGTTATGTCAAAAAGATTTAGGTTAGCCAATCCAACCAAAAATGTATTAATCTGTCACCTAAATGTTACATCAGTGTTAGTAGATCTCTGTCCTAGGGTAGATATGCTTTTTTAAACTTAGGAAACAAACAAAAGTTAGGATGAGGATTAAATAAAAAATCAGAATTATTACAAACGTCTGCAGCTTCGGTTCGACTGCCCCTTACATTTGAGTGGCCCCTCAATGTTTTGGAAACGGGTGGAGGACTTTGTCTTCATTAGAATGGGCCCCCTGCGATGCTGAGGCAGTTTGGACTCCACTCTTAGAAGGCCTAGAGTGATGATGATTTCACTGATCCTAGACACGGGGTAAACTCTGTGCATTAGCATCCCATGGGCGAACTGTTGTTATGTCAAAAAGATTTAGGGAGGCCAATCCAAACAAAAAATTAATTAATCTGTCAACTAAATGTTACATCAGTATTAGTAGAACTCTGTACTAGGGTAAATATGCTTTTTTAAACTTAGGAAAGAAACAAAAGTTAGGATGAGGATTAAATACAAATTCAGGATGAAGACAACCGTCTGCAGCTTCAGCTCGACTGCCCCTTTCTTTTGAGTGGCCCCTCAATGTTTTGGAAACGGGTGGAGGACATTGTCTTCATTAGAATGGGCCCCCTTGTGATGCTGAGGCAGTTTTGACTCCACTCTTAGAAGGCCTAGAGTGATAGTGATTTCACTGATCCTAGACCCGTAGTGGACTCTGTGCATTAGCATCCCATGGGCGAACTGTTGTTATGTCAAAAAGATTTAGGTTAGCCAATCCAACCAAAAAATTTATTAATCTGTCACCTAAATGTTACATCAGTGTTAGTAGATCTCTGTCCTAGGGTAAATATGCTTTTTTAAATTTAGGAAACAAACAAAAGTTAGGATGAGGATTAAATAAAAAATCTGAATTATTACAAACGCCTGCAGCTTCGGTTCGACTGCCCCTTAAATTTGAGTGGCCCCTCAATGTTTTGGAAAAGGGTGGAGGACTTTGTCTTCATTAGAATGGGCCCCCTGCGATGCTGAGGCAGTTTGGCCTCCACTCTTAGAAGGCCTAGAGTGATGAAAATTTCACTGATCCTAGACACGGGGTAAACTCTGTGCATTAGCATCCCATGGGCGAACTGTTGTTATGTCAAAAAGATTTAGGGAGGCCAATCCAAACAAAAAATTGATTAATCTGTCACCTAAATGTTACATCAGTATTAGTAGAACTCTGTACTAGGGTAAATATGCTTTTTTAAACTTAGGAAAGAAACAAAAGTTAGGATGAGGATTAAATAAAAATTCAGGATGAAGGCAACCGTCTGCAGCTTCGGCTCGACTGCCCCTTTCTTTTGAGTGGCCCCTCAATGTTTTGGAAACGGGTGGAGGACTTTGTCTTCATTAGAATGGGCCCCCTGCGATGCTGAGGCAGTTTGGACTCCACTCTTAGAAGGCCTAGAGTGATGATGATTTCACTAATCCTAGACTCGGGGTAAACTCTGTGCATTAGCATCCCATGGGCGAATTGTTGTTATGTCAAAAAGATTTAGGGAGGCCAATCCAAACAAAAAATTGATTAATCTGTCAACTAAATGTTACATCAGTATTAGTAGAACTCTGTACTAGGGTAAATATGCTTTTTTAAACTTAGGAAAGAAACAAAAGTTAGGATGAGGATTAAATACAAATTCAGGATGAAGACAACCGTCTGCAGCTTCGGCTCGACTGCCCCTTTCTTTTGAGTGGCCCCTCAATGTTTTGGAAACGGGTGGAGGACATTGTCTTCATTAGAATGGGCCCCCCTGCGATGCTGAGGCAGTTTGGACTCCACTCTTAGAAGGCCTAGAGTGATAGTGATTTCACTGATCCTAGACCCGTAGTGGACTCTGTGCATTAGCATCCCATGGGCGAACTGTTGTTATGTCAAAAAGATTTAGGTTAGCCAATCCAACCAAAAAATGTATTAATCTGTCACCTAAATGTTACATCAGTGTTAGTAGATCTCTGTCCTAGGGTAAATATGCTTTTTTAAATTTAGGAAACAAACAAAAGTTAGGATGAGGATTAAATAAAAAATCTGAATTATTACAAACGCCTGCAGCTTCGGTTCGACTGCCCCTTACATTTGAGTGGCCCCTCAATGTTTTGGAAACGGGTGGAGGACTTTGTCTTCATTAGAATGGGCCCCCTGCGATGCTGAGGCAGTTTGGACTCCACTCTTAGAAGGCCTAGAGAGATGATGATTTTACTGATCCTAGACATGGGGTAAACTCTGTGCATTAGCATCCCATTGGCGAACTGTTGTTATGTCAAAAAGATTTAGGGAGGCCAATCCAAACAAAAAATTGATTAATCTGTCAACTAAATGTTACATCAGTATTAGTAGAACTCTGTACTAGGGTAAATATGCTTTTTTAAACTTAGGAAAGAAACAAAAGTTAGGATGAGGATTAAATACAAATTCAGGATGAAGACAACCGTCTGCAGCTTCGGCTCGACTGCCCCTTTCTTTTGAGTGGCCCCTCAATGTTTTGGAAACGGGTGGAGGACTTTGTCTTCATTAGAATGGGCCCCCCTGCGATGCTGAGGCAGTTTGGACTCCACTCTTAGAAGGCCTAGAGTGATAGTGATTTCACTGATCCTAGACCCGTAGTGGACTCTGTGCATTAGCATCCCATGGGCAAACTGTTGTTATGTCAAAAAGATTTAGGTTAGCCAATCCAACCAAAAAATGTATTCATCTGTCACCTAAATGTTACATCAGTGTTAGTAGATCTCTGTCCTAGGGTAAATATGCTTTTTTTAAATTTAGGAAACAAACAAAAGTTAGGATGAGGATTAAATAAAAAATCAGAATTATTACAAACGTCTGCAGCTTCGGCTCGACTGCCCCTTTCTTTTGAGTGGCCCCTCAATGTTTTGGAAACGGGTGGAGGACTTTGTCTTCATTAGAATGGGCCCCCTGCGATGCTGAGGCAGTTTGGACTCCACTCTTAGAAGGCCTAGAGTGATGATGATTTCACTAATCCTAGACTCGGGGTAAACTCTGTGCATTAGCATCCCATGGGCGAACTGTTGTTATGTCAAAAAGATTTAGGGAGGCCAATCCAAACAAAAAATTGATTAATCTGTCAACTAAATGTTACATCAGTATTAGTAGAACTCTGTACTAGAGTAAATATGCTTTTTTAAACTTAGGAAAGAAACAAAAGTTAGGATGAGGATTAAATACAAATTCAGGATGAAGACAACCGTCTGCAGCTTCGGCTCGACTGCCCCTTTCTTTTGAGTGGCCCCTCAATGTTTTGGAAACGGGTGGAGGACTTTGTCTTCATTAGAATGGGCCCCCCTGCGATGCTGAGGCAGTTTGGACTCCACTCTTAGAAGGCCTAGAGTGATAGTGATTTCACTGATCCTAGACCCGTAGTGGACTCTGTGCATTAGCATCCCATGGGCAAACTGTTGTTATGTCAAAAAGATTTAGGTTAGCCAATCCAACCAAAAAATGTATTAATCTGTCACCTAAATGTTACATCAGTGTTAGTAGATCTCTGTCCTAGGGTAAATATGCTTTTTTTAAATTTAGGAAACAAACAAAAGTTAGGATGAGGATTAAATAAAAAATCTGAATTATTACAAACGTCTGCAGCTTCGGCTCGACTGCCCCTTTCTTTTGAGTGGCCCCTCAATGTTTTGGAAACGGGTAGAGGACTTTGTCTTCATTAGAATGGGCCCCCTGCGATGCTGAGGCAGTTTGGACTCCACTCTTAGAAGGCCTAGAGTGATGATGATTTCACTAATCCTAGACTCGGGGTAAACTCTGTGCATTAGCATCCCATGGGCGAACTGTTGTTATGTCAAAAAGATTTAGGGAGGCCAATCCAAACAAAAAATTGATTAATCTGTCAACTAAATGTTACATCAGTATTAGTAGAACTCTGTACTAGGGTAAATATGCTTTTTTAAACTTAGGAAAGAAACAAAAGTTAGGATGAGGATTAAATACAAATTCAGGATGAAGACAACCGTCTGCAGCTTCGGCTCGACTGCCCCTTTCTTTTGAGTGGCCCCTCAATGTTTTGGAAACGGGTGGAGGACATTGTCTTCATTAGAATGGGCCCCCCTGCGATGCTGAGGCAGTTTGGACTCCACTCTTAGAAGGCCTAGAGTGATAGTGATTTCACTGATCCTAGACCCGTAGTGGACTCTGTGCATTAGCATCCCATGGGCGAACTGTTGTTATGTCAAAAAGATTTAGGTTAGCCAATCCAACCAAAAAATGTATTAATCTGTCACCTAAATGTTACATCAGTGTTAGTAGATCTCTGTCCTAGGGTAAATATGCTTTTTTAAATTTAGGAAACAAACAAAAGTTAGGATGAGGATTAAATAAAAAATCTGAATTATTACAAACGCCTGCAGCTTCGGTTCGACTGCCCCTTACATTTGAGTGGCCCCTCAATGTTTTGGAAATGGGTGGAGGACTTTGTCTTCATTAGAATGGGCCCCCTGCGATGCTGAGGCAGTTTGGACTCCACTCTTAGAAGGCCTAGAGAGATGATGATTTTACTGATCCTAGACATGGGGTAAACTCTGTGCATTAGCATCCCATTGGCGAACTGTTGTTATGTCAAAAAGATTTAGGGAGGCCAATCCAAACAAAAAATTGATTAATCTGTCAACTAAATGTTACATCAGTATTAGTAGAACTCTGTACTAGGGTAAATATGCTTTTTTAAACTTAGGAAAGAAACAAAAGTTAGGATGAGGATTAAATACAAATTCAGGATGAAGACAACCGTCTGCAGCTTCGGCTCGACTGCCCCTTTCTTTTGAGTGGCCCCTCAATGTTTTGGAAACGGGTGGAGGACTTTGTCTTCATTAGAATGGGCCCCCCTGCGATGCTGAGGCAGTTTGGACTCCACTCTTAGAAGGCCTAGAGTGATAGTGATTTCACTGATCCTAGACCCGTAGTGGACTCTGTGCATTAGCATCCCATGGGCAAACTGTTGTTATGTCAAAAAGATTTAGGTTAGCCAATCCAACCAAAAAATGTATTCATCTGTCACCTAAATGTTACATCAGTGTTAGTAGATCTCTGTCCTAGGGTAAATATGCTTTTTTTAAATTTAGGAAACAAACAAAAGTTAGGATGAGGATTAAATAAAAAATCAGAATTATTACAAACGTCTGCAGCTTCGGCTCGACTGCCCCTTTCTTTTGAGTGGCCCCTCAATGTTTTGGAAACGGGTGGAGGACTTTGTCTTCATTAGAATGGGCCCCCTGCGATGCTGAGGCAGTTTGGACTCCACTCTTAGAAGGCCTAGAGTGATGATGATTTCACTAATCCTAGACTCGGGGTAAACTCTGTGCATTAGCATCCCATGGGCGAACTGTTGTTATGTCAAAAAGATTTAGGGAGGCCAATCCAAACAAAAAATTGATTAATCTGTCAACTAAATGTTACATCAGTATTAGTAGAACTCTGTACTAGGGTAAATATGCTTTTTTAAACTTAGGAAAGAAACAAAAGTTAGGATGAGGATTAAATACAAATTCAGGATGAAGACAACCGTCTGCAGCTTCGGCTCGACTGCCCCTTTCTTTTGAGTGGCCCCTCAATGTTTTGGAAACGGGTGGAGGACATTGTCTTCATTAGAATGGGCCCCCCTGCGATGCTGAGGCAGTTTGGACTCCACTCTTAGAAGGCCTAGAGTGATAGTGATTTCACTGATCCTAGACCCGTAGTGGACTCTGTGCATTAGCATCCCATGGGCGAACTGTTGTTATGTCAAAAAGATTTAGGTTAGCCAATCCAACCAAAAAATGTATTAATCTGTCACCTACATGTTACATCAGTGTTAGTAGATCTCTGTCCTAGGGTAAATATGCTTTTTTAAATTTAGGAAACAAACAAAAGTTAGGATGAGGATTAAATAAAAAATCTGAATTATTACAAACGCCTGCAGCTTCGGTTCGACTGCCCCTTACATTTGAGTGGCCCCTCAATGTTTTGGAAAAGGGTGGAGGACTTTGTCTTCATTAGAATGGGCCCCCTGCGATGCTGAGGCAGTTTGGACTCCACTCTTAGAAGGCCTAGAGTGATGATGATTTCACTGATCATGGACTTGTGGTAAACTCTGTGCATTAGCATCCCATGGGCGAACTGTTGTTATGTCAAAAAGATATAGGGAGGCCAATCCAAACAAAAAATTGATTAATCTGTCACCTAAATGTTACATCAGTATTAGTAGAACTCTGTACTAGGGTAAATATGCTTTTTTAAACTTAGGAAAGAAACAAAAGTTAGGATGAGGATTAAATAAAAATTCAGGATGAAGACAACCGTCTGCAGCTTCGGCTCGACTGCCCCTTTCTTTTGAGTGGCCCCTCAATGTTTTGGAAACGGGTGGAGGACATTGTCTTCATTAGAATGGGCCCCCTGCGATGCTGAGGCAGTTTGGACTCCACTCTTAGAAGGCCTAGAGTGATAGTGATTTCACTGATCCTAGACCCGTAGTGGACTCTGTGCATTAGCATCCCATGGGCGAACTGTTGTTATGTCAAAAAGATTTAGGTTAGCCAATCCAACCAAAAAATGTATTAATCTGTCACCTAAATGTTACATCAGTGTTAGTAGATTTCTGTCCTAGGGTAAATATGCTTTTTTAAATTTAGGAAACAAACAAAAGTTAGGATGAGGATTAAATAAAAAATCTGAATTATTACAAACGCCTGCAGCTTCGGTTCGACTGCCCCTTAAATTTGAGTGGCCCCTCAATGTTTTGGAAAAGGGTGGAGGACTTTGTCTTCATTAGAATGGGCCCCCTGCGATGCTGAGGCAGTTTGGCCTCCACTCTTAGAAGGCCTAGAGTGATGATGATTTCACTGATCATGGACCCGGGGTAAACTCTGTGCATTAGCATCCCATGGGCGAACTGTTGTTATGTCAAAAAGATTTAGGGAGGCCAATCCAAACAAAAAATTTATTAATCTGTCACCTAAATGTTACATCAGTATTAGTAGAACTCTGTACTAGGGTAAATATGCTTTTTTAAACTTAGGAAAGAAACAAAAGTTAGGATGAGGATTAAATAAAAATTCAGGATGAAGACAACCGTCTGCAGCTTCGGCTCGACTGCCCCTTTCTTTTGAGTGGCCCCTCAATGTTTTGGAAACTGGTGGAGGACTTTGTCTTCATTAGAATGGGCCCCCCTGCGATGCTGAGGCAGTTTGGACTCCACTCTTAGAAGGCCTAGAGTGATAGTGATTTCACTGATCCTAGACCCGTAGTGGACTCTGTGCATTAGCATCCCATGGGCGAACTGTTGTTATGTCAAAAAGATTTAGGTTAGCCAATCCAACCAAAAAATGTATTAATCTGTCACCTAAATGTTACATCAGTGTTAGTAGATCTCTGTCCTAGGGTAAATATGCTTTTTTAAATTTAGGAAACAAACAAAAGTTAGGATGAGGATTAAATAAAAAATCTGAATTATTACAAACGCCTGCAGCTTCGGTTCGACTGCCCCTTACATTTGAGTGGCCCCTCAATGTTTTGGAAAAGGGTGGAGGACTTTGTCTTCATTAGAATGGGCCCCCTGCGATGCTGAGGCAGTTTGGCCTCCACTCTTAGAAGGCCTAGAGTGATGATGATTTCACTGATCATGGACCCGGGGTAAACTCTGTGCATTAGCATCCCATGGGCGAACTGTTGTTATGTCAAAAAGATTTAGGGAGGCCAATCCAAACAAAAAATTGATTAATCTGTCACCTAAATGTTACATCAGTATTAGTAGAACTCTGTACTAGGGTAAATATGCTTTTTTAAACTTAGGAAAGAAACAAAAGTTAGGATGAGGATTAAATAAAAATTCAGGATGAAGACAACCGTCTGCAGCTTCGGCTCGACTGCCCCTTTCTTTTGAGTGGCCCCTCAATGTTTTGGAAACTGGTGGAGGACTTTGTCTTCATTAGAATGGGCCCCCCTGCGATGCTGAGGCAGTTTGGACTCCACTCTTAGAAGGCCTAGAGTGATAGTGATTTCACTGATCCTAGACCCGTAGTGGACTCTGTGCATTAACATCCCATGGGCGAACTGTTGTTATGTCAAAAAGATTTAGGTTAGCCAATCCAACCAAAAAATGTATTAATCTGTCACCTAAATGTTACATCAGTGTTAGTAGATCTCTGTCCTAGGGTAGATATGCTTTTTTAAACTTAGGAAACAAACAAAAGTTAGGATGAGGATTAAATAAAAAATCAGAGTTATTACAAACGTCTGCAGCTTCGGTTCGACTGCCCCTTACATTTGAGTGGCCCCTCAATGTTTTGGAAACGGGTGGAGGACTTTGTCTTCATTAGAATGGGCCCCCTGCGATGCTGAGGCAGTTTAGACTCCACTCTTAGAAGGCCTAGAGTGATGATGATTTCACTGATCCTAGACACGGGGTAAACTCTGTGCATTAGCATCCCATAGGCGAACTGTTGTTATGTCAAAAAGATTTAGGGAGGCCAATCCAAACAAAAAATTGATTAATCTGTCAACTAAATGTTACATCAGTATTAGTAGAACTCTGTACTAGGGTAAATATGCTTTTTTAAACTTAGGAAAGAAACAAAAGTTAGGATGAGGATTAAATACAAATTCAGGATGAAGACAACCGTCTGCAGCTTCGGCTCGACTGCCCCTTTCTTTTGAGTGGCCCCTCAATGTTTTGGAAACGGGTGGAGGACATTGTCTTCATTAGAATGGGCCCCCCTGTGATGCTGAGGCAGTTTGGACTCCACTCTTAGAAGGCCTAGAGTGATAGTGATTTCAAAGATCCTAGACCCGTAGTGGACTCTGTGAATTAGCATCCCATGGGCGAATTGTTGTTATGTCAAAAAGATTTAGGTTAGCCAATCCAACCAAAAAATGTATTAATCTGTCACCTAAATGTTACATCAGTGTTAGTAGATCTCTGTCCTAGGGTAAATATGTTTTTTTAAACTTAGGAAACAAACAAAAGTTAGGATGAGGATTAATTAAAAAATCAGAATTATTACAAAAGTCTGCAGCTTCGGTTCGACTGCCCCTTACATTTGAGTGGCCCCTCAATGTTTTGGAAATGGGTGGAGGACTTAGTCTTCATTAGAATGGGCCCCCTGCGATGCTGAGGCAGTTTGGACTCCACTCTTAGAAGGCCTAGAGTGATGATGATTTCACTGATCCTAGACACGGGGTAAACTCTGTGCATTAGCATCCCATGGGCGAACTGTTGTTATGTCAAAAAGATTTAGGGAGGCCAATCCAAACAAAAAATTGATTAATCTGTCAACTAAATGTTACATCAGTATTAGTAGAACTCTGTACTAGGGTAAATATGCTTTTTTAAACTTAGGAAAGAAGCAAAATTTAGGATGAGGATTAAATACAAATTCAGGATGAAGACAACCGTCTGCAGCTTCGGCTCGACTGTCCCTTTCTTTTGAGTGGCCCCTCAATGTTTTGGAAACGGGTGGAGGACTTTGTCTTCATTAGAATGGGCCCCCCTGCGATGCTGAGGCAGTTTGGACTCCACTCTTAGAAGGCCTAGAGTGATAGTGATTTCACTGATCCTAGACCCTTAGTGGACTCTGTGCATTAGCATCCCATGGGCGAACTGAACTGTTGTTATGTCAAAAAGATTTAGGTTAGCCAATCCAACCAAAAATGTATTAATCTGTCACCTAAATGTTACATCAGTGTTAGTAGATCTCTGTCCTAGGGTAGATATGCTTTTTTAAACTTAGGAAAGAAACAAAAGTTAGGATGAGGATTAAATACAAATTCAGGATGAAGACAACCGTCTGCAGCTTCGGCTCGACTGCCCCTTTCTTTTGAGTGGCCCCTCAATGTTTTGGAAACGGGTGGAGGACATTGTCTTCATTAGAATGGGCCCCCTTGTGATACTGAGGCAGTTTGGACTCCACTCTTAGAAGGCCTAGAGTGATAGTGATTTCACTGATCATGGACCCGGGGTAAACTCTGTGCATTAGCATCCCATGGGCGAACTGTTGTTATGTCAAAAAGATTTAGGGAGGCCAATCCAAACAAAAAATTGATTAATCTGTCACCTAAATGTTACATCAGTATTAGTAGAACTCTGTACTAGGGTAAATATGCTTTTTTAAACTTAGGAAAGAATCAAAAGTTAGGATGAGGATTAAATAAAAATTCAGGATGAAGACAACCGTCTGCAGCTTCGGCTCGACTGCCCCTTTCTTTTGAGTGGCCCCTCAATGTTTTGGAAACGGGTGGAGGACTTTGTCTTCATTAGAATGGGCCCCCCTGCGATGCTGAGGCAGATTGGACTCCACTCTTAGAAGGCCTAGAGTGATAGTGATTTCACTGATCCTAGACCCGTAGTGGACTCTGTGCATTAGCATCCCATGGGCGAACTGTTGTTATGTCAAAAAGATTTAGGTTAGCCAATCCAACCAAAAATGTATTAATCTGTCACCTAAATGTTACATCAGTGTTAGTAGATCTCTGTCCTAGGGTAGATATGCTTTTTTAAACTTAGGAAACAAACAAAAGTTAGGATGAGGATTAAATAAAAAATCAGAATTATTACAAACGTCTGCAGCTTCGGTTCGACTGCCCCTTACATTTGAGTGGCCCCTCAATGTTTTGGAAACGGGTGGAGGACTTTGTCTTCATTAGAATGGGCCCCCTGCGATGCTGAGGCAGTTTGGACTCCACTCTTAGAAGGCCTAGAGTGATGATGATTTCACTGATCCTAGACACGGGGTAAACTCTGTGCATTAGCATCCCATGGGCGAACTGTTGTTATGTCAAAAAGATTTAGGGAGGCCAATCCAAACAAAAAATTAATTAATCTGTCAACTAAATGTTACATCAGTATTAGTAGAACTCTGTACTAGGGTAAATATGCTTTTTTAAACTTAGGAAAGAAACAAAAGTTAGGATGAGGATTAAATACAAATTCAGGATGAAGACAACCGTCTGCAGCTTCAGCTCGACTGCCCCTTTCTTTTGAGTGGCCCCTCAATGTTTTGGAAACGGGTGGAGGACATTGTCTTCATTAGAATGGGCCCCCTTGTGATGCTGAGGCAGTTTTGACTCCACTCTTAGAAGGCCTAGAGTGATAGTGATTTCACTGATCCTAGACCCGTAGTGGACTCTGTGCATTAGCATCCCATGGGCGAACTGTTGTTATGTCAAAAAGATTTAGGTTAGCCAATCCAACCAAAAAATTTATTAATCTGTCACCTAAATGTTACATCAGTGTTAGTAGATCTCTGTCCTAGGGTAAATATGCTTTTTTAAATTTAGGAAACAAACAAAAGTTAGGATGAGGATTAAATAAAAAATCTGAATTATTACAAACGCCTGCAGCTTCGGTTCGACTGCCCCTTAAATTTGAGTGGCCCCTCAATGTTTTGGAAAAGGGTGGAGGACTTTGTCTTCATTAGAATGGGCCCCCTGCGATGCTGAGGCAGTTTGGCCTCCACTCTTAGAAGGCCTAGAGTGATGAAAATTTCACTGATCCTAGACACGGGGTAAACTCTGTGCATTAGCATCCCATGGGCGAACTGTTGTTATGTCAAAAAGATTTAGGGAGGCCAATCCAAACAAAAAATTGATTAATCTGTCACCTAAATGTTACATCAGTATTAGTAGAACTCTGTACTAGGGTAAATATGCTTTTTTAAACTTAGGAAAGAAACAAAAGTTAGGATGAGGATTAAATAAAAATTCAGGATGAAGGCAACCGTCTGCAGCTTCGGCTCGACTGCCCCTTTCTTTTGAGTGGCCCCTCAATGTTTTGGAAACGGGTGGAGGACTTTGTCTTCATTAGAATGGGCCCCCTGCGATGCTGAGGCAGTTTGGACTCCACTCTTAGAAGGCCTAGAGTGATGATGATTTCACTAATCCTAGACTCGGGGTAAACTCTGTGCATTAGCATCCCATGGGCGAATTGTTGTTATGTCAAAAAGATTTAGGGAGGCCAATCCAAACAAAAAATTGATTAATCTGTCAACTAAATGTTACATCAGTATTAGTAGAACTCTGTACTAGGGTAAATATGCTTTTTTAAACTTAGGAAAGAAACAAAAGTTAGGATGAGGATTAAATACAAATTCAGGATGAAGACAACCGTCTGCAGCTTCGGCTCGACTGCCCCTTTCTTTTGAGTGGCCCCTCAATGTTTTGGAAACGGGTGGAGGACATTGTCTTCATTAGAATGGGCCCCCCTGCGATGCTGAGGCAGTTTGGACTCCACTCTTAGAAGGCCTAGAGTGATAGTGATTTCACTGATCCTAGACCCGTAGTGGACTCTGTGCATTAGCATCCCATGGGCGAACTGTTGTTATGTCAAAAAGATTTAGGTTAGCCAATCCAACCAAAAAATGTATTAATCTGTCACCTAAATGTTACATCAGTGTTAGTAGATCTCTGTCCTAGGGTAAATATGCTTTTTTAAATTTAGGAAACAAACAAAAGTTAGGATGAGGATTAAATAAAAAATCTGAATTATTACAAACGCCTGCAGCTTCGGTTCGACTGCCCCTTACATTTGAGTGGCCCCTCAATGTTTTGGAAACGGGTGGAGGACTTTGTCTTCATTAGAATGGGCCCCCTGCGATGCTGAGGCAGTTTGGACTCCACTCTTAGAAGGCCTAGAGAGATGATGATTTTACTGATCCTAGACATGGGGTAAACTCTGTGCATTAGCATCCCATTGGCGAACTGTTGTTATGTCAAAAAGATTTAGGGAGGCCAATCCAAACAAAAAATTGATTAATCTGTCAACTAAATGTTACATCAGTATTAGTAGAACTCTGTACTAGGGTAAATATGCTTTTTTAAACTTAGGAAAGAAACAAAAGTTAGGATGAGGATTAAATACAAATTCAGGATGAAGACAACCGTCTGCAGCTTCGGCTCGACTGCCCCTTTCTTTTGAGTGGCCCCTCAATGTTTTGGAAACGGGTGGAGGACTTTGTCTTCATTAGAATGGGCCCCCCTGCGATGCTGAGGCAGTTTGGACTCCACTCTTAGAAGGCCTAGAGTGATAGTGATTTCACTGATCCTAGACCCGTAGTGGACTCTGTGCATTAGCATCCCATGGGCAAACTGTTGTTATGTCAAAAAGATTTAGGTTAGCCAATCCAACCAAAAAATGTATTCATCTGTCACCTAAATGTTACATCAGTGTTAGTAGATCTCTGTCCTAGGGTAAATATGCTTTTTTTAAATTTAGGAAACAAACAAAAGTTAGGATGAGGATTAAATAAAAAATCAGAATTATTACAAACGTCTGCAGCTTCGGCTCGACTGCCCCTTTCTTTTGAGTGGCCCCTCAATGTTTTGGAAACGGGTGGAGGACTTTGTCTTCATTAGAATGGGCCCCCTGCGATGCTGAGGCAGTTTGGACTCCACTCTTAGAAGGCCTAGAGTGATGATGATTTCACTAATCCTAGACTCGGGGTAAACTCTGTGCATTAGCATCCCATGGGCGAACTGTTGTTATGTCAAAAAGATTTAGGGAGGCCAATCCAAACAAAAAATTGATTAATCTGTCAACTAAATGTTACATCAGTATTAGTAGAACTCTGTACTAGAGTAAATATGCTTTTTTAAACTTAGGAAAGAAACAAAAGTTAGGATGAGGATTAAATACAAATTCAGGATGAAGACAACCGTCTGCAGCTTCGGCTCGACTGCCCCTTTCTTTTGAGTGGCCCCTCAATGTTTTGGAAACGGGTGGAGGACTTTGTCTTCATTAGAATGGGCCCCCCTGCGATGCTGAGGCAGTTTGGACTCCACTCTTAGAAGGCCTAGAGTGATAGTGATTTCACTGATCCTAGACCCGTAGTGGACTCTGTGCATTAGCATCCCATGGGCAAACTGTTGTTATGTCAAAAAGATTTAGGTTAGCCAATCCAACCAAAAAATGTATTAATCTGTCACCTAAATGTTACATCAGTGTTAGTAGATCTCTGTCCTAGGGTAAATATGCTTTTTTTAAATTTAGGAAACAAACAAAAGTTAGGATGAGGATTAAATAAAAAATCTGAATTATTACAAACGTCTGCAGCTTCGGCTCGACTGCCCCTTTCTTTTGAGTGGCCCCTCAATGTTTTGGAAACGGGTAGAGGACTTTGTCTTCATTAGAATGGGCCCCCTGCGATGCTGAGGCAGTTTGGACTCCACTCTTAGAAGGCCTAGAGTGATGATGATTTCACTAATCCTAGACTCGGGGTAAACTCTGTGCATTAGCATCCCATGGGCGAACTGTTGTTATGTCAAAAAGATTTAGGGAGGCCAATCCAAACAAAAAATTGATTAATCTGTCAACTAAATGTTACATCAGTATTAGTAGAACTCTGTACTAGGGTAAATATGCTTTTTTAAACTTAGGAAAGAAACAAAAGTTAGGATGAGGATTAAATACAAATTCAGGATGAAGACAACCGTCTGCAGCTTCGGCTCGACTGCCCCTTTCTTTTGAGTGGCCCCTCAATGTTTTGGAAACGGGTGGAGGACATTGTCTTCATTAGAATGGACCCCCCTGCGATGCTGAGGCAGTTTGGACTCCACTCTTAGAAGGCCTAGAGTGATAGTGATTTCACTGATCCTAGACCCGTAGTGGACTCTGTGCATTAGCATCCCATGGGCGAACTGTTGTTATGTCAAAAAGATTTAGGTTAGCCAATCCAACCAAAAAATGTATTAATCTGTCACCTAAATGTTACATCAGTGTTAGTAGATCTCTGTCCTAGGGTAAATATGCTTTTTTAAATTTAGGAAACAAACAAAAGTTAGGATGAGGATTAAATAAAAAATCAGAATTATTACAAACGTCTGCAGCTTCGGCTCGACTGCCCCTTTCTTTTGAGTGGCCCCTCAATGTTTTGGAAACGGGTGGAGGACTTTGTCTTCATTAGAATGGGCCCCCTGCGATGCTGAGGCAGTTTGGACTCCACTCTTAGAAGGCCTAGAGTGATGATGATTTCACTAATCCTAGACTCGGGGTAAACTCTGTGCATTAGCATCCCATGGGCGAACTGTTGTTATGTCAAAAAGATTTAGGGAGGCCAATCCAAACAAAAAATTGATTAATCTGTCAACTAAATGTTACATCAGTATTAGTAGAACTCTGTACTAGGGTAAATATGCTTTTTTAAACTTAGGAAAGAAACAAAAGTTAGGATGAGGATTAAATACAAATTCAGGATGAAGACAACCGTCTGCAGCTTCGGCTCGACTGCCCCTTTCTTTTGAGTGGCCCCTCAATGTTTTGGAAACGGGTGGAGGACTTTGTCTTCATTAGAATGGGCCCCCCTGCGATGCTGAGGCAGTTTGGACTCCACTCTTAGAAGGCCTAGAGTGATAGTGATTTCACTGATCCTAGACCCGTAGTGGACTCTGTGCATTAGCATCCCATGGGCAAACTGTTGTTATGTCAAAAAGATTTAGGTTAGCCAATCCAACCAAAAAATGTATTCATCTGTCACCTAAATGTTACATCAGTGTTAGTAGATCTCTGTCCTAGGGTAAATGTGCTTTTTTTAAATTTAGGAAACAAACAAAAGTTAGGATGAGGATTAAATAAAAAATCAGAATTATTACAAACGCCTGCAGCTTCGGTTCGACTGCCCCTTACATTTGAGTGGCCCCTCAATGTTTTGGAAACGGGTGGAGGACTTTGTCTTCATTAGAATGGGCCCCCTGCGATGCTGAGGCAGTTTGGACTCCACTCTTAGAAGGCCTAGAGTGATGATGATTTCACTGATCCTAGACATGGGGTAAACTCTGTGCATTAGCATCCCATGGGCGAACTGTTGTTATGTCAAAAAGATTTAGGGAGGCCAATCCAAACAAAAAATTGATTAATCTGTCAACTAAATGTTACATCAGTATTAGTAGAACTCTGTACTAGGGTAAATATGCTTTTTTAAACTTAGGAAAGAAACAAAAGTTAGGATGAGGATTAAATACAAATTCAGGATGAAGACAACCGTCTGCAGCTTCGGCTCGACTGCCCCTTTCTTTTGAGTGGCCCCTCAATGTTTTGGAAACGGGTGGAGGACTTTGTCTTCATTAGAATGGGCCCCCCTGCGATGCTGAGGCAGTTTGGACTCCACTCTTAGAAGGCCTAGAGTGATAGTGATTTCACTGATCCTAGACCCGTAGTGGACTCTGTGCATTAGCATCCCATGGGCAAACTGTTGTTATGTCAAAAAGATTTAGGTTAGCCAATCCAACCAAAAAATGTATTAATCTGTCACCTAAATGTTACATCAGTGTTAGTAGATCTCTGTCCTAGGGTAAATATGCTTTTTTTAAATTTAGGAAACAAACAAAAGTTAGGATGAGGATTAAATAAAAAATCAGAATTATTACAAACGTCTGCAGCTTCGGTTTGACTGCCCCTTACATTTGAGTGGCCCCTCAATGTTTTGGAAACGGGTGGAGGACTTTGTCTTCATTAGAATGGGCCCCCTGCGATGCTGAGGCAGTTTGGACTCCACTCTTAGAAGGCCTAGAGTGATGATGATTTCACTGATCATGGACCCGGGGTAAACTCTGTGCATTAGCATCCCATGGGCGAACTGTTGTTATGTCAAAAAGATTTAGGGAGGCCAATCCAAACAAAAAATTGATTAATCTGTCACCTAAATGTTACATCAGTATTAGTAGAACTCTGTACTAGGGTAAATATGCTTTTTTAAATTTAGGAAAGAAACAAAAGTTAGGATGAGGATTAAATAAAAATTCAGGATGAAGACAACCGTCTGCAGCTTCGGCTCGACTGCCCCTTTCTTTTGAGTGGCCCCTCAATGTTTTGGAAACGGGTGGAGGACTTTGTCTTCATTAGAATGGGCCCCCTGCGATGCTGAGGCAGTTTGGACTCCACTCTTAGAAGGCCTAGAGTGATAGTGATTTCACTGATCCTAGACCCGTAGTGGACTCTGTGCATTAGCATCCCATGGGCGAACTGTTGTTATGTCAAAAAGATTTAGGTTAGCCAATCCAACCAAAAAATGTATTAATCTGTCACCTAAATGTTACATCAGTGTTAGTAGATCTCTGTCCTAGGGTAAATATCCTTTTTTTAAATTTAGGAAACAAACAAAAGTTAGGATGAGGATTAAATAAAAAATCTGAATTATTACAAACGCCTGCAGCTTCGGTTCGACTGCCCCTTACATTTGAGTGGCCCCTCAATGTTTTGGAAACGGGTGGAGGACTTTGTCTTCATTAGAATGGGCCCCCTGCGATGCTGAGGCAGTTTGGACTCCACTCTTAGAAGGCCTAGAGTGATGATGATTTCACTGATCCTAGACATGGGGTAAACTCTGTGCATTAGCATCCCATGGGCGAACTGTTGTTATGTCAAAAAGATTTAGGGAGGCCAATCCAAACAAAAAATTGATTAATCTGTCAACTAAATGTTACATCAGTATTAGTAGAACTCTGTACTAGGGTAAATATGCTTTTTTAAACTTAGGAAAGAAACAAAAGTTAGGATGAGGATTAAATACAAATTCAGGATGAAGACAACCGTCTGCAGCTTCGGCTCGACTGCCCCTTTCTTTTGAGTGGCCCCTCAATGTTTTGGAAACGGGTGGAGGACTTTGTCTTCATTAGAATGGGCCCCCCTGCGATGCTGAGGCAGTTTGGACTCCACTCTTAGAAGGCCTAGAGTGATAGTGATTTCACTGATCCTAGACCCGTAGTGGACTCTGTGCATTAGCATCCCATGGGCAAACTGTTGTTATGTCAAAAAGATTTAGGTTAGCCAATCCAACCAAAAAATGTATTAATCTGTCACCTAAATGTTACATCAGTGTTAGTAGATCTCTGTCCTAGGGTAAATATGCTTTTTTAAAATTTAGGAAACAAACAAAAGTTAGGATGAGGATTAAATAAAAAATCAGAATTATTACAAACGTCTGCAGCTTCGGTTTGACTGCCCCTTACATTTGAGTGGCCCCTCAATGTTTTGGAAACGGGTGGAGGACTTTGTCTTCATTAGAATGGGCCCCCTGCGATGCTGAGGCAGTTTGGACTCCACTCTTAGAAGGCCTAGAGTGATGATGATTTCACTAATCCTAGACTCGGGGTAAACTCTGTGCATTAGCATCCCATGGGCGAACTGTTGTTATGTCAAAAAGATTTAGGGAGGCCAATCCAAACAAAAAATTGATTAATCTGTCAACTAAATGTTACATCAGTATTAGTAGAACTCTGTAGTAGGGTAAATATGCTTTTTTAAACTTAGGAAAGAAACAAAAGTTAGGATGAGGATTAAATACAAATTGAGGATGAAGACGGTTAACCGTCTGCAGCTTCGGCTCGACTGCCCCTTTCTTTTGAGTGGTCCCTCAATGTTTTGGAAACGGGTGGAGGACATTGTCTTCATTAGAATGGGCCCCCCTGCGATGCTGAGGCAGTTTGGACTCCACTCTTAGAAGGCCTAGAGTGATAGTGATTTCACTGATCCTAGACCCGTAGTGGACTCTGTGCATTAGCATCCCATGGGCGAACTGTTGTTATGTCAAAAAGATTTAGGTTAGCCAATCCAACCAAAAAATGTATTAATCTGTCACCTAAATGTTACATCAGTGTTAGTAGATCTCTGTCCTAGGGTAAATATGCTTTTTTTAAATTTAGGAAACAAACAAAAGTTAGGATGAGGATTAAATAAAAAATCTGAATTATTACAAACGTCTGCAGCTTCGGTTCGACTGCCCCTTACATTTGAGTGGCCCCTCAATGTTTTGGAAACGGGTGGAGGACTTTGTCTTCATTAGAATGGGCCCCCTGCGATGCTGAGGCAGTTTGGACTCCACTCTTAGAAGGCCTAGAGTGATGATGATTTCACTGATCCTAGACACGGGGTAAACTCTGTGCATTAGCATCCCATGGGCGAACTGTTGTTATGTCAAAAAGATTTAGGGAGGCCAATCCAAACAAAAAATTGATTAATCTGTCAACTAAATGTTACATCAGTATTAGTAGAACTCTGTACTAGGGTAAATATGCTTTATTAAACTTAGGAAAGAAACAAAAGTTAGGATGAGGATTAAATACAAATTCAGGATGAAGACAACCGTCTGCAGATTCGGCTCGACTGCCCCTTTCTTTTGAGTGGCCCCTCAATGTTTTGGAAACGGGTGGAGGACTTTGTCTTCATTAGAATGGGCCCCCCTGCGATGCTGAGGCAGTTTGGACTCCACTCTTAGAAGGCCTAGAGTGATGATGATTTCACTGATCCTAGACACGGGGTAAACTCTGTGCATTAGCATCCCATGGGCAAACTGTTGTTATGTCAAAAAGATTTAGGGAGGCCAATCCAAACAAAAAATTGATTAATCTGTCAACTAAATGTTACATCAGTATTAGTAGAACTCTGTACTAGGGTAAATATGCTTTTTTAAACTTAGGAAAGAAACAAAAGTTAGGATGAGGATTAAATACAAATTCAGGATGAAGACAACCGTCTGCAGCTTCGGCTCGACTGCCCCTTTCTTTTGAGTGGCCCCTCAATGTTTTGGAAACGGGTGGAGGACTTTGTCTTCATTAGAATGGGCCCCCCTGCGATGCTGAGGCAGTTTGGACTCCACTCTTAGAAGGCCTAGAGTGATAGTGATTTCACTGATCCTAGACCCGTAGTGGACTCTGTGCATTAGCATCCCATGGGAAAACTGTTGTTATGTCAAAAAGATTTAGGTTAGCCAATCCAACCAAAAAATCTATTAATCTGTCACCTAAATGTTACATCAGTGTTAGTAGATCTCTGTCCTAGGGTAAATATGCTTTTTTAAATTTAGGAAATAAACAAAAGTTAGGATGAGGATTAAATAAAAAATCTGAATTATTACAAACGCCTGCAGCTTCGGTTCGACTGCCCCTTACATTTGAGTGGCCCCTCAATGTTTTGGAAACGGGTGGAGGACTTTGTCTTCATTAGAATGGGCCCCCTACGATGCTGAGGCAGTTTGGACTCCACTCTTAGAAGGCCTAGAGTGATGATGATTTCACTGATCCTAGACTCTTGGTAAACTCTGTGCATCCCATGGGCGAACTGTTGTTATGTCAAAATGATTTAGGGAGGCCAATCCAAAGAAAAAATTGATTAATCTGTCAACTAAATGTTACATCAGTATTAGTAGAACTCTGTACTAGGGTAAATATGCTTTTTTAAACTTAGGAAAGAAACAAAAGTTAGGATGAGGATTAAATACAAATTCAGGATGAAGACAACCGTCTGCAGCTTCGGCTCGACTGCCCCTTTCTTTTGAGTGGCCCCTCAATGTTTTGGAAACGGGTGGAGGACATTGTCTTCATTAGAATGGGCCCCCCTGCGATGCTGAGGCAGTTTGGACTCCACTCTTAGAAGGCCTAGAGTGATAGTGATTTCACTGATCCTAGACCCGTAGTGAACTCTGTGCATTAGCATCCCATGGGCGAACTGTTGTTATGTCAAAAAGATTTAGGTTAGCCAATCCAACCAAAAAATGTATTAATCTGTCACCTAAATGTTACATCAGTGTTAGTAGATCTCTGTCCTATGGTAAATATGCTTTTTTAAATTTAGGAAACAAACAAAAGTTAGGATGAGGATTAAATAAAAAATCTGAATTATTACAAACGCCTGCAGCTTCGGTTCGACTGCCCCTTACATTTGAGTGGCCCCTTAATGTTTTGGAAACGGGTGGAGGACTTTGTCTTCATTAGAATGGGCCCCCTGCGATGCTGAGGCAGTTTGGACTCCACTCTTAGAAGGCCTAGAGTGATGATGATTTCACTGATCCTAGACTCTTGGTAAACTCTGTGCATCCCATGGGCGAACTGTTGTTATGTCAAAAAGATTTAGGGAGGCCAATCCAAAGAAAAAATTGATTAATCTGTCAACTAAATGTTACATCAGTATTAGTAGAACTCTGTACTAGGGTAAATATGCTTTTTTAAACTTAGGAAAGAAACAAAAGTTAGGATGAGGATTAAATACAAATTCAGGATGAAGACAACCGTCTGCAGCTTCGGCTCGACTGCCCCTTTCTTTTGAGTGGCCCCTCAATGTTTTGGAAACGGGTGGAGGACATTGTCTTCATTAGAATGGGCCCCCCTGCGATGCTGAGGCAGTTTGGACTCCACTCTTAGAAGGCCTAGAGTGATAGTGATTTCACTGATCCTAGACCCGTAGTGAACTCTGTGCATTAGCATCCCATGGGCGAACTGTTGTTATGTCAAAAAGATTTAGGTTAGCCAATCCAACCAAAAAATGTATTAATCTGTCACCTAAATGTTACATCAGTGTTAGTAGATCTCTGTCCTATGGTAAATATGCTTTTTTAAATTTAGGAAACAAACAAAAGTTAGGATGAGGATTAAATAAAAAATCTGAATTATTACAAACGCCTGCAGCTTCGGTTCGACTGCCCCTTACATTTGAGTGGCCCCTCAATGTTTTGGAAACGGGTGGAGGACTTTGTCTTCATTAGAATGGGCCCCCTGCGATGCTGAGGCAGTTTGGACTCCACTCTTAGAAGGCCTAGAGTGATGATGATTTCACTGATCATGGACCCGGGGTAAACTCTGTGCATTAGCATCCCATGGGCGAACTATTGTTATGTCAAAAAGATTTAGGGAGGCCAATCAAAACAAAAAATGGATTAATCTGTCAACTAAATGTTACATCAGTATTAGTAGAACTCTGTACTAGGGTAAATATGCTTTTTTAAACTTAGGAAAGAAACAAAAGTTAGGATGAGGATTAAATACAAATTCAGGATGAAGACAACCGTCTGCAGCTTCGGCTCGACTGCCCCTTTCTTTTGAGTGGCCCCTCAATGTTTTGGAAACGGGTGGAGGACATTGTCTTCATTAGAATGGGCCCCCTTGTGATGCTGAGGCAGTTTGGACTCCACTCTTAGAAGGCCTAGAGTGATAGTGATTTCACTGATCCTAGACCCGTAGTGGACTCTGTGCATTAGCATCCCATGGGCGAACTGTTGTTATGTCAAAAAGATTTAGGTTAGCCAATCCAACCAAAAAATGTATTCATCTGTCACCTAAATGTTACATCAGTGTTAGTAGATCTCTGTTCTATGGTAAATATGCTTTTTTAAATTTAGGAAACAAACAAAAGTTAGGATGAGGATTAAATAAAAAATCTGAATTATTACAAACGCCTGCAGCTTCGGTTCGACTGCCCCTTACATTTGAGTGGCCCCTCAATGTTTTGGAAACGGGTGGAGGACTTTGTCTTTATTAGAATGGGCCCCCTGCGATGCTGAGGCAGTTTGGACTCCACTCTTAGAAGGCCTAGAGTGATGATGATTTCACTGATCATGGACCCGGGGTAAACTCTGTGCATTAGCATCCCATGGGCGAACTATTGTTATGTCAAAAAGATTTAGGGAGGCCAATCCAAACAAAAAATGGATTAATCTGTCAACTAAATGTTACATCAGTATTAGTAGAACTCTGTACTAGGGTAAATATGCTTTTTTAAACTTAGGAAAGAAACAAAAGTTAGGATGAGGATTAAATACAAATTCAGGATGAAGACAACCGTCTGCAGCTTCGGCTCGACTGCCCCTTTCTTTTGAGTGGCCCCTCAATGTTTTGGAAACGGGTGGAGGACATTGTCTTCATTAGAATGGGCCCCCCTGCGATGCTGAGGCAGTTTGGACTCCACTCTTAGAAGGCCTAGAGTGATAGTGATTTCACTGATCCTAGACCCGTAGTGGACTCTGTGCATTAGCATCCCATGGGCGAACTGTTGTTATGTCAAAAAGATTTAGGTTAGCCAATCCAACCAAAAAATGTATTAATCTGTCACCTAAATGTTACATCAGTGTTAGTAGATCTCTGTCCTAGGGTAAATATGCTTTTTTAAATTTAGGAAACAAACAAAAGTTAGGATGAGGATTAAATAAAAAATCTGAATTATTACAAACGCCTGCAGCTTCTGTTCGACTGCCCCTTACATTTGAGTGGCCCCTCAATGTTTTGGAAACGGGTGGAGGACTTTGTCTTCATTAGAATGGGCCCCCTGCGATGCTGAGGCAGTTTGGACTCCACTCTTAGAAGGCCTATAGTGATGATGATTTCACTGATCATGGACCCGGGGTAAACTCTGTGCATTAGCATCCCATGGGCGAACTGTTGTTATGTCAAAAAGATTTAAGGAGGCCAATCCAAACAAAAAATTGATTAATCTGTCACCTAAATGTTACATCAGTATTAGTAGAACTCTGTACTAGGGTAAATATGCTTTTTTAAACTTAGGAAAGAAACAAAAGTTAGGATGAGGATTAAATAAAAATTCAGGATGAAGACAACCGTCTGCAGCTTCGGCTCGACTGCCCCTTTCTTTTGAGTGGCCCCTCAATGTTTTGGAAACGGGTGGAGGACTTTGTCTTCATTAGAATGGGCCCCCTGCGATGCTGAGGCAGTTTGGACTCCACTCTTAGAAGGCCTAGAGTGATAGTGATTTCACTGATCCTAGACCCTTAGTGGACTCTGTGCATTAGCATCCCATCGGCGAAATGTTGTTATGTCAAAAAAATTTAGGTTATCCAATCCAACCAAAAAATGTATTAATCTGTCACCTAAATGTTACATCAGTGTTAGTAGATCTCTGTCCTAGGGTAGATATGCTTTTTTAAACTTAGGAAACAAACAAAAGTTAGGATGAGGATTAAATAAAAAATCAGAATTATTACAAACGTCTGCAGCTTCGGTTCGACTGCCCTTACATTTGAGTGGCCCCTCAATGTTTTGGAAACGGGTGGAGGACTTTGTCTTCATTAGAATGGGCCCCCTGCGATGCTGAGGCAGTTTGGCCTCCACTCTTAGAAGGCCTAGAGTGATGATGATTTCACTGATCATGGACCCGGGGTAAACTCTGTGCATTAGCATCCCATGGGCGAACTGTTGTTATGTCAAAAAGATTTAGGGAGGCCAATCCAAACAAAAAATTGATTAATCTGTCACCTAAATGTTACATCAGTATTAGTAGAACTCTGTACTAGGGTAAATATGCTTTTTTAAACTTAGGAAAGAAACAAAAGTTAGGATGAGGATTAAATACAAATTCAGGATGAAGACAACCGTCTGCAGCTTCGGCTCGACTGCCCCTTTCTTTTGAGTGGCCCCTCAATGTTTTGGAAACTGGTGGAGGACTTTGTCTTCATTAGAATGGGCCCCCCTGCGATGCTGAGGCAGTTTGGACTCCACTCTTAGAAGGCCTAGAGTGATAGTGATTTCACTGATCCTAGACCCGTAGTGGACTCTGTGCATTAGCATCCCATGGGCGAACTGTTGTTATGTCAAAAAGATTTAGGTTAGCCAATCCAACCAAAAAATGTATTAATCTGTCACCTAAATGTTACATCAGTGTTAGTAGATCTCTGTCCTAGGGTAAATATGCTTTTTTAAATTTAGGAAACAAACAAAAGTTAGGATGAGGATTAAATAAAAAATCTGAATTATTACAAACGCCTGCAGCTTCGGTTCGACTGCCCCTTACATTTGAGTGGCCCCTCAATGTTTTGGAAAAGGGTGGAGGACTTTGTCTTCATTAGAATGGGCCCCCTGCGATGCTGAGGCAGTTTGGCCTCCACTCTTAGAAGGCCTAGAGTGATGATGATTTCACTGATCATGGACCCGGGGTAAACTCTGTGCATTAGCATCCCATGGGCGAACTGTTGTTATGTCAAAAAGATTTAGGGAGGCCAATCCAAACAAAAAATTGATTAATCTGTCACCTAAATGTTACATCAGTATTAGTAGAACTCTGTACTAGGGTAAATATGCTTTTTTAAACTTAGGAAAGAAACAAAAGTTTGGATGAGGATTAAATAAAAATTCAGGATGAAGACAACCGTCTGCAGCTTCGGCTCAACTGCCCCTTTCTTTTGAGTAGCCCCTCAATGTTTTGGAAACTGGTGGAGGACTTTGTCTTCATTAGAATGGGCCCCCCTGCGATGCTGAGGCAGTTTGGACTCCACTCTTAGAAGGCCTAGAGTGATAGTGATTTCACTGATCCTAGACCCGTAGTGGACTCTGTGCATTAGCATCCCATGGGCGAACTGTTGTTATGTCAAAAAGATTTAGGTTAGCCAATCCAACCAAAAAATGTATTAATCTGTCACCTAAATGTTACATCAGTGTTAGTAGATCTCTGTCCTAGGGTAGATTTGCTTTTTTAAACTTAGGAAACAAACAAAAGTTAGGATGAGGATTAAATACAAAATCAGAATTATTACAAACGTCTGCAGCTTCGGTTCGACTGCCCCTTACATTTGAGTGGCCCCGCAATGTTATGGAAACGGGTGGAGGACTTTGTCTTCATTAGAATGGGCCCCCTGCGATGCTGAGGTAGTTTGGCCTCCACTCTTAGAAGGCCTAGAGTGATGATGATTTCACTGATCATGGACCCGGGGTAAACTCTGTGCATTAGCATCCCATGGGCGAACTGTTGTTATGTCAAAAAGATTTAGGGAGGCCAATCCAAACAAAAAATTGATTAATCTGTCACCTAAATGTTACATCAGTATTAGTAGAACTCTGTACTAGGGTAAATATGCTTTTTTAAACTTAGGAAAGAAACAAAAGTTAGGATGAGGATTAAATACAAATTCAGGATGAAGACAACCGTCTGCAGCTTCGGCTCGACTGCCCCTTTCTTTTGAGTGGCCCCTCAATGTTTTGGAAACTGGTGGAGGACTTTGTCTTCATTAGAATGGGCCCCCCTGCGATGCTGAGGCAGTTTGGACTCCACTCTTAGAAGGCCTAGAGTGATAGTGATTTCACTGATCCTAGACCCGTAGTGGACTCTGTGCATTAGCATCCCATGGGCGAACTGTTGTTATGTCAAAAAGATTTAGGTTAGCCAATCCAACCAAAAAATGTATTAATCTGTCACCTAAATGTTACATCAGTGTTAGTAGATCTCTGTCCTAGGGTAAATATGCTTTTTTAAATTTAGGAAACAAACAAAAGTTAGGATGAGGATTAAATAAAAAATCTGAATTATTACAAACGCCTGCAGCTTCGGTTCGACTGCCCCTTACATTTGAGTGGCCCCTCAATGTTTTGGAAAAGGGTGGAGGACTTTGTCTTCATTAGAATGGGCCCCCTGCGATGCTGAGGCAGTTTGGCCTCCACTCTTAGAAGGCCTAGAGTGATGATGATTTCACTGATCATGGACCCGGGGTAAACTCTGTGCATTAGCATCCCATGGGCGAACTGTTGTTATGTCAAAAAGATTTAGGGAGGCCAATCCAAACAAAAAATTGATTAATCTGTCACCTAAATGTTACATCAGTATTAGTAGAACTCTGTACTAGGGTAAATATGCTTTTTTAAACTTAGGAAAGAAACAAAAGTTTGGATGAGGATTAAATAAAAATTCAGGATGAAGACAACCGTCTGCAGCTTCGGCTCGACTGCCCCTTTCTTTTGAGTAGCCCCTCAATGTTTTGGAAACTGGTGGAGGACTTTGTCTTCATTAGAATGGGCCCCCCTGCGATGCTGAGGCAGTTTGGACTCCACTCTTAGAAGGCCTAGAGTGATAGTGATTTCACGTATCCTAGACCCGTAGTGGACTCTGTGCATTAGCATCCCATGGGCGAACTGTTGTTATGTCAAAAAGATTTAGGTTAGCCAATCCAACCAAAAAATGTATTAATCTGTCACCTAAATGTTACATCAGTGTTAGTAGATCTCTGTCCTAGGGTAGATATGCTTTTTTAAACTTAGGAAACAAACAAAAGTTAGGATGAGGATTAAATACAAAATCAGAATTATTACAAACGTCTGCAGCTTCGGTTCGACTGCCCCTTACATTTGAGTGGCCCCGCAATGTTATGGAAACGGGTGGAGGACTTTGTCTTCATTAGAATGGGCCCCCTGCGATGCTGAGGCAGTTTGGACTCCACTCTTAGAAGGCCTAGAGTGATAGTGATTTCACTGATCCTAGACCCGTAGTGGACTCTGTGCATTAGCATCCCATGGGCGAACTGTTGTTATGTCAAAAAGATTTAGGTTAGCCAATCCAACCAAAAATGTATTAATCTGTCACCTAAATGTTACATCAGTGTTAGTAGATCTCTGTCCTAGGGTAGATATGCTTTTTTAAACTTAGGAAACAAACAAAAGTTAGGATGAGGATTAAATAAAAAATCAGAATTATTACAAACGTCTGCAGCTTCGGTTCGACTGCCCCTTACATTTGAGTGGCCCCTCAATGTTTTGGAAACGGGTGGAGGACTTTGTCTTCATTAGAATGGGTCCCCTGCGATGCTGAGGCAGTTTGGACTCCACTCTTAGAAGGCCTAGAGTGATGATGATTTCACTGATCCTAGACACGGGGTAAACTCTGTGCATTAGCATCCCATGGGCGAACTGTTGTTATGTCAAAAAGATTTAGGGAGGCCAATCCAAACAAAAAATTAATTAATCTGTCAACTAAATGTTACATCAGTATTAGTAGAACTCTGTACTAGGGTAAATATGCTTTTTTAAACTTAGGAAAGAAACAAAAGTTAGGATGAGGATTAAATACAAATTCAGGATGAAGACAACCGTCTGCAGCTTCGGCTCGACTGCCCCTTTCTTTTGAGTGGCCCCTCAATGTTTTGGAAACGGGTGGAGGACTTTGTCTTCATTAGAGTGGGCCCCCCTGCGATGCTGAGGCAGTTTGGACTCCACTCTTAGAAGGCCTAGAGTGATAGTGATTTCACTGATCCTAGACCCGTAGTGGACTCTGTGCATTAGCATCCCATGGGCGAACTGTTGTTATGTCAAAAAGATTTAGGTTAGCCAATCCAACCAAAAAATGTATTAATCTGTCACCTAAATGTTACATCAGTGTTAGTAGATCTCTGTCCTAGGGTAAATATGCTTTTTTAAATTTAGGAAACAAACAAAAGTTAGGATGAGGATTAAATAAAAAATCTGAATTATTACAAACGCCTGCAGCTTCGGTTCGACTGCCCCTTACATTTGAGTGGCCCCTCAATGTTTTGGAAAAGGGTGGAGGACTTTGTCTTCATTAGAATGGGCCCCCTGCGATGCTGAGGCAGTTTGGCCTCCACTCTTAGAAGGCCTAGAGTGATGATGATTTCACTGATCCTAGACACGGGGTAAACTCTGTGCATTAGCATCCCATGGGCGAACTGTTGTTATGTCAAAAAGATTTAGGGAGGCCAATCCAAACAAAAAATTGATTAATCTGTCAACTAAATGTTACATCAGTATTAGTAGAACTCTGTACTAGGGTAAATATGCTTTTTTAAACTTAGGAAAGAAACAAAAGTTAGGATGAGGATTAAATAAAAATTCAGGATGAAGACAACCGTCTGCAGCTTCGGCTCGACTGCCCCTTTCTTTTGAGTGGCCCCTCAATGTTTTGGAAACGGGTGGAGGACTTTGTCTTCATTAGAATGGGCCCCCTGCGATGCTGAGGCAGTTTGGACTCCACTCTTAGAAGGCCTAGAGTGATGATGATTTCACTAATCCTAGACTCGGGGTAAACTCTGTGCATTAGCATCCCATGGGCGAACTGTTGTTATGTCAAAAAGATTTAGGGAGGCCAATCCAAACAAAAAATTGATTAATCTGTCAACTAAATGTTACATCAGTATTAGTAGAACTCTGTACTAGGGTAAATATGCTTTTTTAAACTTAGGAAAGAAACAAAAGTTAGGATGAGGATTAAATACAAATTCAGGATGAAGACAACCGTCTGCAGCTTCGGCTCGACTGCCCCTTTCTTTTGAGTGGCCCCTCAATGTTTTGGAAACGGGTGGAGGACATTGTCTTCATTAGAATGGGCCCCCCTGCGATGCTGAGGCAGTTTGGACTCCACTCTTAGAAGGCCTAGAGTGATAGTGATTTCACTGATCCTAGACCCGTAGTGGACTCTGTGCATTAGCATCCCATGGGCGAACTGTTGTTATGTCAAAAAGATTTAGGTTAGCCAATCCAACCAAAAAATGTATTAATCTGTCACCTAAATGTTACATCAGTGTTAGTAGATCTCTGTCCTAGGGTAAATATGCTTTTTTAAATTTAGGAAACAAACAAAAGTTAGGATGAGGATTAAATAAAAAATCTGAATTATTACAAACGCCTGCCGCTTCGGTTCGACTGCCCCTTACATTTGAGTGGCCCCTCAATGTTTTGGAAACGGGTGGAGGACTTTGTCTTCATTAGAATGGGCCCCCTGCGATGCTGAGGCAGTTTGGACTCCACTCTTAGAAGGCCTAGAGAGATGATGATTTTACTGATCCTAGACATGGGGTAAACTCTGTGCATTAGCATCCCATTGGCGAACTGTTGTTATGTCAAAAAGATTTAGGGAGGCCAATCCAAACAAAAAATTGATTAATCTGTCAACTAAATGTTACATCAGTATTAGTAGAACTCTGTACTAGGGTAAATATGCTTTTTTAAACTTAGGAAAGAAACAAAAGTTAGGATGAGGATTAAATACAAATTCAGGATGAAGACAACCTTCTGCAGCTTCGGCTCGACTGCCCCTTTCTTTTGAGTGGCCCCTCAATGTTTTGGAAACGGGTGGAGGACTTTGTCTTCATTAGAGTGGGCCCCCCTGCGATGCTGAGGCAGTTTGGACTCCACTCTTAGAAGGCCTAGAGTGATAGTGATTTCACTGATCCTAGACCCGTAGTGGACTCTGTGCATTAGCATCCCATGGGCAAACTGTTGTTATGTCAAAAAGATTTAGGTTAGCCAATCCAACCAAAAAATGTATTAATCTGTCACCTAAATGTTACATCAGTGTTAGTAGATCTCTGTCCTAGGGTAAATATGCTTTTTTTAAATTTAGGAAACAAACAAAAGTTAGGATGAGGATTAAATAAAAAATCAGAATTATTACAAACGTCTGCAGCTTCGGCTCGACTGCCCCTTTCTTTTGAGTGGCCCCTCAATGTTTTGGAAACGGGTGGAGGACTTTGTCTTCATTAGAATGGGCCCCCTGCGATGCTGAGGCAGTTTGGACTCCACTCTTAGAAGGCCTAGAGTGATGATGATTTCACTAATCCTAGACTCGGGGTAAACTCTGTGCATTAGCATCCCATGGGCGAACTGTTGTTATGTCAAAAAGATTTACGGAGGCCAATCCAAACAAAAAATTGATTAATCTGTCACCTAAATGTTACATCAGTATTAGTAGAACTCTGTACTAGGGTAAATATGCTTTTTTAAACTTAGGAAACAAACAAAAGTTAGGATGAGGATTAAATAAAAAATCAGAATTATTACAAACGTCTGCAGCTTCGGCTCGACTGCCCCTTTCTTTTGAGTGGCCCCTCAATGTTTTGGAAACGGGTGGAGGACTTTGTCTTCATTAGAATGGGCCCCCTGCGATGCTGAGGCAGTTTGGACTCCACTCTTAGAAGGCCTAGAGTGATGATGATTTCACTAATCCTAGACTCGGGGTAAACTCTGTGCATTAGCATCCCATGGGCGAACTGTTGTTATGTCAAAAAGATTTAGGGAGGCCAATCCAAACAAAAAATTGATTAATCTGTCAACTAAATGTTACATCAGTATTAGTAGAACTCTGTACTAGAGTAAATATGCTTTTTTAAACTTAGGAAAGAAACAAAAGTTAGGATGAGGATTAAATACAAATTCAGGATGAAGACAACCGTCTGCAGCTTCGGCTCGACTGCCCCTTTCTTTTGAGTGGCCCCTCAATGTTTTGGAAACGGGTGGAGGACTTTGTCTTCATTAGAATGGGCCCCCCTGCGATGCTGAGGCAGTTTGGACTCCACTCTTAGAAGGCCTAGAGTGATAGTGATTTCACTGATCCTAGACCCGTAGTGGACTCTGTGCATTAGCATCCCATGGGCAAACTGTTGTTATGTCAAAAAGATTTAGGTTAGCCAATCCAACCAAAAAATGTATTAATCTGTCACCTAAATGTTACATCAGTGTTAGTAGATCTCTGTCCTAGGGTAAATATGCTTTTTTTAAATTTAGGAAACAAACAAAAGTTAGGATGAGGATTAAATAAAAAATCAGAATTATTACAAACGTCTGCAGCTTCGGCTCGACTGCCCCTTTCTTTTGAGTGGCCCCTCAATGTTTTGGAAACGGGTGGAGGACTTTGTCTTCATTAGAATGGGCCCCCTGCGATGCTGAGGCAGTTTGGACTCCACTCTTAGAAGGCCTAGAGTGATGATGATTTCACTAATCCTAGACTCGGGGTAAACTCTGTGCATTAGCATCCCATGGGCGAACTGTTGTTATGTCAAAAAGATTTAGGGAGGCCAATCCAAACAAAAAATTGATTAATCTGTCAACTAAATGTTACATCAGTATTAGTAGAACTCTGTACTAGAGTAAATATGCTTTTTTAAACTTAGGAAAGAAACAAAAGTTAGGATGAGGATTAAATACAAATTCAGGATGAAGACAACCTTCTGCAGCTTCGGCTCGACTGACCCTTTCTTTTGAGTGGCCCCTCAATGTTTTGGAAACGGGTGGAGGACTTTGTCTTCATTAGAATGGGCCCCCCTGCGATGCTGAGGCAGTTTGGACTCCACTCTTAGAAGGCCTAGAGTGATAGTGATTTCACTGATCCTAGACCCGTAGTGGACTCTGTGCATTAGCATCCCATGGGCAAACTGTTGTTATGTCAAAAAGATTTAGGTTAGCCAATCCAACCAAAAAATGTATTAATCTGTCACCTAAATGTTACATCAGTGTTAGTAGATCTCTGTCCTAGGGTAAATATGCTTTTTTTAAATTTAGGAAACAAACAAAAGTTAGGATGAGGATTAAATAAAAAATCAGAATTATTACAAACGTCTGCAGCTTCGGCTCGACTGCCCCTTTCTTTTGAGTGGCCCCTCAATGTTTTGGAAACGGGTGGAGGACTTTGTCTTCATTAGAATGGGCCCCCTGCGATGCTGAGGCAGTTTGGACTCCACTCTTAGAAGGCCTAGAGTGATGATGATTTCACTAATCCTAGACTCGGGGTAAACTCTGTGCATTAGCATCCCATGGGCGAACTGTTGTTATGTCAAAAAGATTTAGGGAGGCCAATCCAAACAAAAAATTGATTAATCTGTCAACTAAATGTTACATCAGTATTAGTAGAACTCTGTACTAGAGTAAATATGCTTTTTTAAACTTAGGAAAGAAACAAAAGTTAGGATGAGGATTAAATACAAATTCAGGATGAAGACAACCGTCTGCAGCTTCGGCTCGACTGCCCCTTTCTTTTGAGTGGCCCCTCAATGTTTTGGAAACGGGTGGAGGACTTTGTCTTCATTAGAATGGGCCCCCCTGCGATGCTGAGGCAGTTTGGACTCCACTCTTAGAAGGCCTAGAGTGATAGTGATTTCACTGATCCTAGACCCGTAGTGGACTCTGTGCATTAGCATCCCATGGGCAAACTGTTGTTATGTCAAAAAGATTTAGGTTAGCCAATCCAACCAAAAAATGTATTAATCTGTCACCTAAATGTTACATCAGTGTTAGTAGATCTCTGTCCTAGGGTAAAAATGCTTTTTTTAAATTTAGGAAACAAACAAAAGTTAGGATGAGGATTAAATAAAAAATCTGAATTATTACAAACGCCTGCAGCTTCGGTTCGACTGCCCCTTACATTTGAGTGGCCCCTCAATGTTTTGGAAACGGGTGGAGGACTTTGTCTTCATTAGAATGGGCCCCCTGCGATGCTGAGGCAGTTTGGACTCCACTCTTAGAAGGCCTAGAGAGATGATGATTTTACTGATCCTAGACATGGGGTAAACTCTGTGCATTAGCATCCCATTGGCGAACTGTTGTTATGTCAAAAAGATTTAGGGAGGCCAATCCAAACAAAAAATTGATTAATCTGTCAACTAAATGTTACATCAGTATTAGTAGAACTCTGTACTAGGGTAAATATGCTTTTTTAAACTTAGGAAAGAAACAAAAGTTAGGATGAGGATTAAATACAAATTCAGGATGAAGACAACCTTCTGCAGCTTCGGCTCGACTGCCCCTTTCTTTTGAGTGGCCCCTCAATGTTTTGGAAACGGGTGGAGGACTTTGTCTTCATTAGAATGGGCCCCCCTGCGATGCTGAGGCAGTTTGGACTCCACTCTTAGAAGGCCTAGAGTGATAGTGATTTCACTGATCCTAGACCCGTAGTGGACTCTGTGCATTAGCATCCCATGGGCAAACTGTTGTTATGTCAAAAAGATTTAGGTTAGCCAATCCAACCAAAAAATGTATTAATCTGTCACCTAAATGTTACATCAGTGTTAGTAGATCTCTGTCCTAGGGTAAATATGCTTTTTTTAAATTTAGGAAACAAACAAAAGTTAGGATGAGGATTAAATAAAAAATCAGAATTATTACAAACGTCTGCAGCTTCGGCTCGACTGCCCCTTTCTTTTGAGTGGCCCCTCAATGTTTTGGAAACGGGTGGAGGACTTTGTCTTCATTAGAATGGGCCCCCCTGCGATGCTGAGGCAGTTTGGACTCCACTCTTAGAAGGCCTAGAGTGATAGTGATTTCACTGATCCTAGACCCGTAGTGGACTCTGTGTATTAGCATCCCATGGGCAAACTGTTGTTATGTCAAAAAGATTTAGGTTAGCCAATCCAACCAAAAAATGTATTAATCTGTCACCTAAATGTTACATCAGTGTTAGTAGATCTCTGTCCTAGGGTAAATATGCTTTTTTTAAATTTAGGAAACAAACAAAAGTTAGGATGAGGATTAAATAAAAAATCAGAATTATTACAAACGTCTGCAGCTTCGGCTCGACTGCACCTTTCTTTTGAGTGGCCCCTCAATGTTTTGGAAACGGGTGGAGGACTTTGTCTTCATTAGAATGGGCCCCCTGCGATGCTGAGGCAGTTTGGACTCCACTCTTAGAAGGCCTAGAGTGATGATGATTTCACTAATCCTAGACTCGGGGTAAACTCTGTGCATTAGCATCCCATGGGCGAACTGTTGTTATGTCAAAAAGATTTAGGGAGGCCAATCCAAACAAAAAATTGATTAATCTGTCAACTAAATGTTACATCAGTATTAGTAGAACTCTGTACTAGAGTAAATATGCTTTTTTAAACTTAGGAAAGAAACAAAAGTTAGGATGAGGATTAAATACAAATTCAGGATGAAGACAACCGTCTGCAGCTTCGGCTCGACTGCCCCTTTCTTTTGAGTGGCCCCTCAATGTTTTGGAAACGGGTGGAGGACATTGTCTTCATTAGAATGGGCCCCCCTGCGATGCTGAGGCAATTTGGACTCCACTCTTAGAAGGCCTAGAGTGATAGTGATTTCACTGATCCTAGACCCGTAGTGGACTCTGTGCATTAGCATCCCATGGGCGAACTGTTGTTATGTCAAAAAGATTTAGGTTAGCCAATCCAACCAAAAAATGTATTAATCTGTCACCTAAATGTTACATCAGTGTTAGTAGATCTCTGTCCTAGGGTAAATATGCTTTTTTAAATTTAGGAAACAAACAAAAGTTAGGATGAGGATTAAATAAAAAATCTGAATTATTACAAACGCCTGCAGCTTCGGTTCGACTGCCCCTTACATTTGAGTGGCCCCTCAATGTTTTGGAAACGGGTGGAGGACTTTGTCTTCATTAGAATGGGCCCCCTGCGATGCTGAGGCAGTTTGGACTCCACTCTTAGAAGGCCTAGAGTGATGATGATTTCACTGATCCTAGACATGGGGTAAACTCTGTGCATTAGCATCCCATGGGCGAACTGTTGTTATGTCAAAAAGATTTAGGGAGGCCAATCCAAACAAAAAATTGATTAATCTGTCAACTAAATGTTACATCAGTATTAGTAGAACTCTGTACTAGGGTAAATATGCTTTTTTAAACTTAGGAAAGAAACAAAAGTTAGGATGAGGATTAAATACAAATTCAGGATGAAGACAACCGTCTGCAGCTTCGGCTCGACTACCCCTTTCTTTTGAGTGGCCCCTCAATGTTTTGGAAACGGGTGGAGGACATTGTCTTCATTAGAATGGGCCCCCCTGTGATGCTGAGGCAGTTTGGACTCCACTCTTAGAAGGCCTAGAGTGATAGTGATTTCACTGATCCTAGACCCGTAGTGGACTCTGTGCATTAGCATCCCATGGGCGAACTGTTGTTATGTCAAAAAGATTTAGGTTAGCCAATCCAACCAAAAAATGTATTAATCTGTCACCTAAATGTTACATCAGTGTTAGTAGATCTCTGTCCTAGGGTAAATATGCTTTTTTAAATTTAGGAAACAAACAAAAGTTAGGATGAGGATTAAATAAAAAATCTGAATTATTACAAACGCCTGCAGCTTCGGTTCGACTGCCCCTTACATTTGAGTGGCCCCTCAATGTTTTGGAAAAGGGTGGAGGACTTTGTCTTCATTAGAATGGGCCCCCTGCGATGCTGAGGCAGTTTGGACTCCACTCTTAGAAGGCCTAGAGTGATGATGATTTCACTGATCATGGACCCGGGGTAAACTCTGTGCATTAGCATCCCATGGGCGAACTGTTGTTATGTCAAAAAGATTTAGGGAGGCCAATCCAAACAAAAAATTGATTAATCTGTCAACTAAATGTTACATCAGTATTAGTAGAACTCTGTACTAGGGTAAATATGCTTTTTTAAACTTAGGAAAGAAACAAAAGTTAGGATGAGGATTAAATACAAATTCAGGATGAAGACAACCGTCTGCAGCTTCGGCTCGACTGCCCCTTTCTTTTGAGTGGCCCCTCAATGTTTTGGAAACGGGTGGAGGACATTGTCTTCATTAGAATGGGCCCCCCTGCGATGCTGAGGCAGTTTGGACTCCACTCTTAGAAGGCCTAGAGTGATAGTGATTTCACTGATCCTAGACCCGTAGTCGACTCTGTGCATTAGCATCCCATGGGCGAACTGTTGTTATGTCAAAAAGATTTAGGTTAGCCAATCCAACCAAAAAATTTATTAATCTGTCACCTAAATGTTACATCAGTGTTAGTAGATCTCTGTCCTAGGGTAAATATGCTTTTTTAAACTTAGGAAACAAACAAAAGTTAGGATGAGGATTAAATAAAAAATCAGAATTATTACAAAAGTCTGCAGCTTCGGTTCGACTGCCCCTTACATTTGAGTGGCCCCTCAATGTTTTGGAAACGGGTGGAGGACTTTGTCTTCATTAGAATGGGCCCCCTGCGATGCTGAGGCAGTTTGGACTCCACTCTTAGAAGGCCTAGAGTGATAGTGATTTCACTGATCCTAGACCCGTAGTGGACTCTGTGCATTAGCATCCCATGGGCAAACTGTTGTTATGTCAAAAAGATTTAGGGAGGCCAATCCAAACAAAAAATTGATTAATCTGTCAACTAAATGTTACATCAGTATTAGTAGAACTCTGTACTAGGGTAAATATGCTTTTTTAAACTTAGGAAAGAAACAAAAGTTAGGATGAGGATTAAATACAAATTCAGGATGAAGACAACCGTCTGCAGCTTCGGCTCGACTGCCCCTTTCTTTTGAGTGGCCCCTCAATGTTTTGGAAACGGGTGGAGGACTTTGTCTTCATTAGAATGGGCCCCCTGCGATGCTGAGGCAGTTTGGACTCCACTCTTAGAAGGCCTAGAGTGATGATGATTTCACTGATCCTAGACATGGGGTAAACTCTGTGCATTAGCATCCCATGGGCGAACTGTTGTTATGTCAAAAAGATTTAGGGAGGCCAATCCAAACAAAAAATTGATTAATCTGTCAACTAAATGTTACATCAGTATTAGTAGAACTCTGTACTAGGGTAAATATGCTTTTTTAAAGGGGTATTCCGGAACTAAAAAATTACATTTATTTAAATAAAACAATGAAAAAGATATAACTTTCCAATGTACTTACGTTTCATCAGATGGCTGTAGCGTCGTATATCCTCCTCCGTCGCCGTCCCCTTAGCAATGCAAAATCTGCACTTCCTGTGCAGACCCGTCCATTTGGTCTTCTGCCTTGCTTCCGGTTTCCGGCTTTCACACTGTACGGTTACGTCAAAAATGACGTAACCGTACCACGTGCTTCTTTATTGAATTAGAGCATGCGTGGTGAACACACTCCACCGCGCATGCTCTGTGAAATTATGTGGCTGCGTCTTCAGCGGCCGTGTATATTACACTGCGCATGCGCAAGGTTGAAGGTGTGTAGCGGTGTGTATAAGAAGTTGCAGGAATAACGGCCGTTTCGGCCGTCTTCCCGACAGGTGCAGGAGCTGTGACAGCTGCTGTCTCGTACAGCAGCTGCCGCAGCTCCTACAGCGGGGACCGATCGCTGTGTCCCCGCTGTCTAACCCCTTAAAAGCCGCGTTCTATAGAGATCGCGGGTTTTTAGGGGTTAAGTTACCATCGCCGGCCTGCTACACGATAGCGGCCGGCGATGGTTACTATGGCAACCGGACACCAAACAAAGGCGTCCGGCTATGCCATCGACGGAAGCCTAGTGGGTCCTGACAAAGTCAGGACCCACTATGCTTGCTGTCAGTGAATAGCTGACAGTTCTAATACACTGCACTACGGATGTAGTGCAGTGTATTAGAATAGCGATCAGGGCCTCCTGCCCTCAAGTCCCCTAGTTGGACAAAGTAATAAAGTAAAAAAAAAAGTTAAAAAAGATGTGTAAAAATAAGAAATTAAAAGTTAAAAAAATCCCCCTTTTTTTTCCTTATCAGTCCTTTTTTATTAATAAAAATATATAAATAAACGATACATAATTGGTATCGCCGCGTCCGTAACGGCCTGAACTACAAAATTATTTCGTTATTTATCCCGCGCGGTGAACGCCGTAAAAGAAAATAATAATATACCGTACCAAAATCACAATTGTTTGGTCACTTCACCTCCCAAAAAATGTATTAAAAATAGATCAAAAAGTTGCATTTACCGAAAAATGGTCCTGATCGAAACTACAGTTCGTTACGCAAAAAATAAGTCCTCGCACGGCTTTATTGATGGAAAAATTATAAAGTTCTGGCTCTTAGAATAAGGTAACAAAAAGTGAATGATTTTTTACAAAACGTATTTTATTGTGCAAACGCCATAAGACATAAAAAAACTATAAACATCTGGTGTCACCGTAAGGCCGAGTTTACACGAGCGTGTGCGTTTTGTGCAAGCAAAAAGCGCGGCGTTTTGCGTGCGCAAAAAGCACTTAACAGCTCCGTGTGTCAGCCCTTTATGATGCGCGGCTGCGTGCTTTTCGCGCAGCCGCCATCATTATGACACTCCGTTTGGATGTTTGTAAACAGAAAAGAACGTGGTGCTTTTCTGTTTTCATTCATCCTTTACAGTGCTGTTGCGTGAATCACGCGCGTCCCACGGAATTGCTTCCGTGCGACATGCGTGGTTTTCACACACCCATTGACTTCAATGGGTGCGTGATGCGCGAACAGCGCACAAATATAGGACGTCGTGCGTTTCACGCAGCGGACATACGCTGCGTGAAAATCACGTACCTGTCTGCACGGCCCCATAGAGTAACATAGGTCCCTGCGACGCGCGTTGCAAAAACGTATAATACGCTCGTGTAAATGAGCCCTAATCGTATCGCCCCATAGAATAAAGTGAATATGTCATTTATAGCGCACGGTGAACGCTGTAACAAAAATAGAATTAAAAAACAATAGAATTGCTGTTTTTTAGTCACCGCGCCACTTAAAAATAGAATAAAAACTGATCAAAAAGCTGCATGCACCCCAAGAAAACTACAATGTATTCCTCAAGTGGTCTAGTTTCCAAAATGGGATCACCTTTTGGGGGTTTCCACTATTTTGGTACCACAAGACCTATTCAAACCGGACATGGTGCCTAATAAAAAGGCGGCCTCAAAATCCACTAGGTGCGCCTTTGCTTCTGAGGCCGGTGCTTCAGTCCATTACCGCCCGAGGGCCACATGTGGGATATTTCTACTGCAGAATCTGGACAATAAGTATTGAGTTGCGTTTCTCTGGTAAAACATTTTGTGCATAAACTTTCTAAATGCTGTTGTGAATACTTTGAGGGGTCTAGTTTCTAAAATGTCGTGTTTCATAGGGGTGTCTAATATATAGGCCCCTCAAAGCCACTTCAGAACTGAACTGGAAGCCCAAAAAAAATAATTAGGCAATACTTCGCTTCTATACGAACTAGTTAGCGATTCACAGTGTGATGAAGTAAGGGGAAGCAGCGCTTATACGAGCGGTGCACCCCCTTCAAACAGCCGATGACTTTTCAGTTCACAGGTAGCAGAGTTACATGATGGGGAATTTGTTTTCCTGTTGTGTAACTCTGCTACCTGTCAATGGAAAAATCAGCTGCCAGAGTGAAAAATGTTTCCACACAGAGGAGTACCGCAAAGAAACACCTGGGAATCAGACATGATGGACTAACATTTTTCCCTGTGGTGGATGACTTTTCAGTTGACAGGTAGCAGAGTTACATGAAGGGGAATTATTTTTCATCGATGGCTAGTTAGGAGCGCTGCTTCCCTTTAGTTTTTTCTTGCTCACTGTGAATCTCCGACACAGGATGCAGCGGCGATCCACAGGTATTGCTCCTTTTATCCCAATTCACATGTTAGAATTCAATTTTTTTTATTTTATATATATATATATATATATATAAAATACAGTATTTAAAACTAAGACTGTATAAACAGTTAATATACATTTAGAAAACGTATAATTATAAAGACCAAACTTTACGTATCATCATATAGGGTCAGTGTTGTTTAAAAACGCAGATATCCAGTGATTTCAGCTTGTGCTAGCAGTAATAGAATGAGAGCACCAAAATGAAGACTGGGATTGCAGAAGTTAGTAGAGCTGGGTGTAGTAGGCGGAGCAAGTGCACTGCTGCATGCACATTGCATGCTGGGACTAGAGCAGTGCATGCAGGGAGGAGAAACACAGGAAGAGAAGAGGAATGAACTTACTGAGCAAAACAAACCTCTCCAGGTAAACAATAGGGAGTAATGTTACTAAAACCATTTATTATCAAGAAAAAGCTAGACAGAGTGCACTAATATCTTAATAGAGGAACATTGCATTGATTTAAAAAATAAAAAAAAGTATTGGAAAACCCCTTTAAACTTAGGAAAGAAACAAAAGTTAGGATGAGGATTAAATACAAATTCAGGATGAAGACAACTGTCTGCAGCTTCGGCTCGACTACCCCTTTCTTTTGAGTGGCCCCTCAATGTTTTGGAAACGGGTGGAGGACATTGTCTTCATTAGAATGGGCCCCCCTGTGATGCTGAGGCAGTTTGGACTCCACTCTAAGAAGGCCTAGAGTGATAGTGATTTCACTGATCCTAGACCCGTAGTGGACTCTGTGCATTAGCATCCCATGGGCGAACTGTTGTTATGTCAAAAAGATTTAGGTTAGCCAATCCAACCAAAAAATGTATTAATCTGTCACCTAAATGTTACATCAGTGTTAGTAGATCTCTGTCCTAGGGTAAATATGCTTTTTTAAATTTAGGAAACAAACAAAAGTTAGGATGAGGATTAAATAAAAAATCTGAATTATTACAAACGCCTGCAGCTTCGGTTCGACTGCCCCTTACATTTGAGTGGCCCCTCAATGTTTTGGAAAAGGGTGGAGGACTTTGTCTTCATTAGAATGGGCCCCCTGCGATGCTGAGGCAGTTTGGACTCCACTCTTAGAAGGCCTAGAGTGATGATGATTTCACTGATCCTAGACCCGGGGTAAACTCTGTGCATTAGCATCCCATGGGCGAACTGTTATTATGTCAAAAAGATTTAGGGAGGCCAATCCAAACAAAAAATTGATTAATCTGTCAACTAAATGTTACATCAGTATTAGTAGAACTCTGTACTAGGGTAAATATGCTTTTTTAAACTTAGGAAAGAAACAAAAGTTAGGATGAGGATTAAATACAAATTCAGGATGAAGACAACCGTCTGCAGCTTCGGCTCGACTGCCCCTTTCTTTTGAGTGGCCCCTCAATGTTTTGGAAACGGGTGGAGGACATTGTCTTCATTAGAATGGGCCCCCCTGCGATGCTGAGGCAGTTTGGACTCCACTCTTAGAAGGCCTAGAGTGATAGTGATTTCACTGATCCTAGACCCGTAGTGGACTCTGTGCATTAGCATCCCATGGGCGAACTGTTGTTATGTCAAAAAGATTTAGGTTAGCCAATCCAACCAAAAAATGTATTAATCTGTCACCTAAATGTTACATCAGTGTTAGTAGATCTCTGTCCTAGGGTAAATATGCTTTTTTAAATTTAGGAAACAAACAAAAGTTAGGATGAGGATTAAATAAAAAATCTGAATTATTACAAACGCCTGCAGCTTCTGTTCGACTGCCCCTTACATTTGAGTGGCCCCTCAATGTTTTGGAAACGGGTGGAGGACTTTGTCTTCATTAGAATGGGCCCCCTGCGATGCTGAGGCAGTTTGGACTCCACTCTTAGAAGGCCTAGAGTGATGATGATTTCACTGATCATGGACCCGGGGTAAACTCTGTGCATTAGCATCCCATGGGCGAACTGTTGTTATGTCAAAAAGATTTAAGGAGGCCAATCCAAACAAAAAATTGATTAATCTGTCACCTAAATGTTACATCAGTATTAGTAGAACTCTGTACTAGGGTAAATATGCTTTTTTAAACTTAGGAAAGAAACAAAAGTTAGGATGAGGATTAAATAAAAATTCAGGATGAAGACAACCGTCTGCAGCTTCGGCTCGACTGCCCCTTTCTTTTGAGTGGCCCCTCAATGTTTTGGAAACGGGTGGAGGACTTTGTCTTCATTAGAATGGGCCCCCTGCGATGCTGAGGCAGTTTGGACTCCACTCTTAGAAGGCCTAGAGTGATAGTGATTTCACTGATCCTAGACCCGTAGTGGACTCTGTGCATTAGCATCCCATGGGCGAACTGTTGTTATGTCAAAAAGATTTAGGTTAGCCAATGCAACCAAAAATGTATTAATCTGTCACCTAAATGTTACATCAGTGTTAGTAGATCTCTGTCCTAGGGTAGATATGCTTTTTTAAACTTAGGAAACAAACAAAAGTTAGGATGAGGATTAAATAAAAAATCTGAATTATTACAAACGTCTGCAGCTTCGGTTCGACTGCCCCTTACATTTGAGTGGCCCCTCAATGTTTTGGAAACGGGTGGAGGACTTTGTCTTCATTAGAATGGGCCCCCTGCGATGCTGAGGCAGTTTGGACTCCACTCTTAGAAGGCCTAGAGTGATGATGATTTCACTGATCCTAGACACGGGGTAAACTCTGTGCATTAGCATCCCATGGGCGAACTGTTGTTATGTCAAAAAGATTTAGGGAGGCCAATCCAAACAAAAAATTAATTAATCTGTCAACTAAATGTTACATCAGTATTAGTAGAACTCTGTACTAGGGTAAATATGCTTTTTTAAACTTAGGAAAGAAACAAAAGTTAGGATGAGGATTAACCCCTTCCCGCTCCTTGACGTACTATTACGTCATGGCAGCTCTATCGTTCGCGCTCCATGCCGTAATAGTACGTCTTGCAGTTAGAACAGCGGTGCGCGCGCCCGGCGCGTTCATGCGCTGTGATAGCTGCTGTTTCTGACAGCAGGCTATCACGGCATAATGGGACGGGACCATTTACTATGGTCCCGCCTCGCCGATCGCCGCTATTGGCTAGTCAGTGAGTAACTAGCCAATAGCAGCGATCGGTCTCATTCAGCACAGCAGTGCTCGAGCCCGGCGTTCCTGAGCTGTGAAAGCTGCTGTTTCTGACAGCATGCTATCACAGCATAATGTGCCGGGACCATTTACTATGGTCCCGCCTCGCCGATCGCCGCTATTGGCTAGTCAGTGAGTAACTAGCCAATATCAGCGATCGGTCTCATTGAGCACAGCGGTGCGCGCGCTCGGCGCGTTCATGAGCTGTGATAGCTGCTGTTTCTGACAGCAGGCTATCACAGCATGATGGGCCGGGACCATTTACTATGGTCCCGCCTCGCCGATCGCCGCTATTGGCTAGTCAGTGAGTAACTAGCCAATAGCAGCGATCATTCTCGTCACTTCCTCTCTCTGACCTCACATCCTGCTGCAACCGCCCTGAACGCCCTGTTGGAGTTAGCGAGGCGTTGAGATCGGTTGTGAGCAGAGAGTCAGAGAGAAAAGAAGTGAAAAAAAGTGAAAAAAAGTTTCTAAAACAACGTTTTTTTTGCTTCCCACCACCCCATCCACTACCCACTCCTGTTCCCTTCCTCTTTGAGTTCTACCCACGTTTTTTGGTCAGTGATCTCCTATCACTGACCACTTTTCAGTCTTCAGGACCACATTTCTTGGTCCCTGGGGATTTTTTTTTCATTTTTTTCTATATAAAACATAAAACAAAAAAAAAAATATAAAAAGAAACAAAAAAAAATAGTTAGTTTAGCCAATTTTGAAAATTTAACTGGTTAGTTTAGTATTAGGGTTAGTTAGTGTCAGGGAACCGTCAAAAAGCGTAGTTAGGTATAGTGTCAGGGAATTTAGCGTCAGGAATCGGTCACCGTAGATAGGCTTAGCGTTAGGGATCCATCACCGTAGTTAGGTTTAGCGTCAGGGAAGCTCGGAATAATTAGATAGGTTTAGTGTCAGGCACCCGTCACCGTAGTTAGGTTTAGTGTCAGGGAAGCTTGAAATAATCTAGATAGGTTTAGTGTCAGGGAATCGTCGCCGTAGTTAGGTTTAGCGTTAGGGAAGTCCACATAAAATTTAGTTAGGTTTAGTGTTAGGAACCCTCGCCCTAGTTAGCTTTAGTGTCAGGGAAGTCCACTTGCTCTCTAAAAACAAAACACACATTTGTGCTATCCTATTGCTCCCAGTTAGGGATTTATTTTTTTGCTGTATATAAATTTTGTCTTAGCACAACAAGCATGTCCCAACGGACATTTACTGCTGAAGAGGCGTATGCATTTCTGGCCTCCGACACAGACTCGTCGGATGGCGATACACTATTTTATTTGTCTACCTCCTCATCCAGCGATGAAGAGGAGGGACCCCCTAGGAGACGCCCCAGGACCACCACCATAGTAGAAATCACTGAGAGAAGTGACCCCACAACAAGTGATACCCCTGAGCGAAGTGACCCCATTTGGACGCCCACACCAGACCATTATGAACCCCAAATCCCTGAGTACACGGGCAGCCCAGGGATCAAATTTAACACGGCAGGGTTCAGTGAGATGGACTTTTTCAAGTTCTTCTTCACTGATAACTTTATAGAGCTAATGGTCACCCAGACTAATTTATATGCCCAACAGTATATCACCAAGAACCCCAACTCATTTTATGCCCAATCCCAGAGGTGGACTCCTGTAGACGCAGCAGAGTTGGGCAAGTTCTGGGGACTGCTCTTGAACATGGGGCTTCTAAAAAAGCCATCCATTAGGACCTACTGGAGCACGGACATCCTATACCACACCCCGATGTACCGTATGGCCATGTCCAGGATGCGTTATGAGGCAATACTTCGCTTCCTACATTATGCCGATAATGAGCAGTGCCCACCCCGAGATGACCCCAGTTTTGACCGTTTATATAAACTGAGACCCTTATTAGACCATATCAGTGCCCGGTTTGCCCAAGCATACACCCCCGAGAAGTGTATTTCCATTGATGAGTCCCTGGTACATTTTAAAGGGAGGCTTCAATTCCGCCAGTACCTGCCAAGTAAGAGGGCAAGGTATGGCGTGAAGTTGTATAAGCTGTGCGAGAGTGCATCAGGGTATACATATAAATTCAGGATATATGAAGGGAAGGACAGCAGTATTCAGCCCCCAGAATGCCCCCCCTTACTGGGAATTAACGCAAAAATTGTGTGGGATTTGGTGCACCCACTGCTGGACCAGGGTTACCACCTCTACCTGGATAATTTTTATACCAGCGTCCCGCTCTTCAAGTGCCTCGCTTCCAGAAGGACTGCGGCATGCGGCACTGCTAGAAAAAATCTTAGAGGCCTCCCTAAAACACTGCTTGGGCAAACACTCAGAAGGGGTGAGAGCAGGGCACATTCTAGTAGCAACATATTGTGTGTCAAGTACAAGGACAAGAGAGATGTCCTTGTATTGACAACAATACACGGCCACACCAGTACCCATGTACCTGTACGAGGTACCAGTACAGAGACCCCCAAACCAGATTGCATCCTGGACTACAATAGGTACATGGGAGGGGTGGACTTGTCAGATCAAGTCCTGAAGCCCTACAGCGCTACGCGGAAATCGAGGGTGTGGTATAAGAAGCTGGCCGTGCACATCATACAGATGGCATTGTACAATGCGTACGTGCTACGTCGATGTGCAGGCCAGAGGGGAACTTTCCTGGAATTTCAAGAGGTGGTTATAAAGAACCTAATTTTTGGCGACCAGGAAGGAGGGGCACCCAGTACTTCTGGAAGCGGGGCCACACGCATCGTACCAGGGCAACACTTTCCAGGAGAAGTTCCCCAAACTGGCAAGAAGGGAAAAAGTCAAAAGAGGTGCAAAGTGTGCTATAAGAGGGGGATAAGGAAGGACACAACATACCAATGCGAAACGTGTCCCGAAAAACCAGGGCTCTGTATGAAAGATTGTTTTAAAATTTACCATACATCCCTTGATTTTTAATTTACCCTGATGCACTCCGCACAGCTTATCCCCCTCATCTTTCCCTTTTGAGCCCTGCCATGTGCCCAAGCAGCAAATAACAGCCACATGTAGGGTATTGCCGTACCCGGGAGAACCCACATTACAATTTATGGGGTGTATGTCTCCAGTGGCACATGCTGGGCACAATATATCAGACACTGAAATGGCATATATGCATAGGAAATTGCAAATCTCACTTTGCACCATCTTCTGCGCATTACCTTTTACACAATAACTGTGGGGTCAAAATGCTCACTACACCACTAGATGAATGTCTTAAGGGGTGTAGTTTTTAAAATGGGGTCACTTCTCGGGGGTTTCAACTGTACTGGTACCTCAGGGGTTCTGCCTACATGACTTAGCACCAGAAAAGCTCCAGTAGGCTAAATGGTGGTCCTTCCCTTCTGAGCCCTGTCGTGTGCCCAGGCAGCTAATAACAGCCACATGTAGGGTATTGCCGTACCCGGGAGAACCCACATTACAATTTATGGGGTGTATGTCTCCAGTGGCACATGCTGGGCACAATATATCAGACACTGAAATGGCATATATGCATAGGAAATTGCAAATCTCACTTTGCACCATCTGCTGCGCATTACCTTTTACACAATAACTGTGGGGTCAAAATGCTCACTACACCACTAGATGAATGTCTTAAGGGGTGTAGTTTTTAAAATGGGGTCACTTCTCGGGGGTTTCAACTGTACTGGTACCTCAGGGGTTCTGCCTACATGACTTAGCACCAGAAAAGCTCCTGTAGGCTAAATGGTGGTCCTTCCCTTCTGAGCCCTGTCGTGTGCCCAGGCAGCTAATAACAGCCACATGTAGGGTATTGCCGTACCCGGGAGAACCCACATTACAATTTATGGGGTGTATGTCTCCAGTGGCACATGCTGGGCACAATATATCAGACACTGAAATGGCATATATGCATAGGAAATTGCAAATCTCACTTTGCACCATCTGCTGCGCATTACCTTTTACACAATAACTGTGGGGTCAAAATGCTCACTACACCACTAGATGAATGTCTTAAGGGGTGTAGTTTTTAAAATGGGGTCACTTCTCGGGGGTTTCAACTGTACTGGTACCTCAGGGGCTTCTGCATACATGACTTAGCACAAGAAAAGCTCCAGTAGGCCAAATGGTGGTCCTTTCCTTCTGAGTCCTGCCATGGGCCCAAACATCAGTTTATCACCACAAATGGGGTATTGCCGCACTCAGGACAAATTGGGCAACAAAATGGGGTGTTTTATTCCTTGTGAAAATAAGAAATTTTGAACAAAAATTACATCTTAATGGAAAAAATATCATTTTTTTAATTCACAGCCCAATTCAAATAGGTGCTGTGAAAAAACGGTGTGGTCAAAATGATAACAACAACCATAAATGAATTCCTTGAGGGGTCTAGTTTCCAAAATGGGGTCACTTTTGGTGGGTTTCCATTGCTTTCATACCTCTGGGGCTCTGCAAATGCGACATGGAACCCGAAAACCAATCCAGCAAAATCTGGACTCCAACAAACACATAGCGCTCCTTTCCTTCTGAGTCCTCCCATGGGCCCAAACGGCAGTTTATCACCACAAATGGGGTATTGCCGCACTCAGGACAAATTGGGCAACAAAATGGGGTGTTTTATTCCTTGTGAAAATAAGAAATTTTGAACAAAAATTACATCTTAATGGAAAAAATATCATTTTTTTAATTCACAGCCCAATTCAAATAGGTGCTGTGAAAAAACGGTGTGGTCAAAATGATAACAACAACCATAAATGAATTCCTTGAGGGGTCTAGTTTCCAAAATGGGGTCACTTTTGGTGGGTTTCCATTGCTTTCATACCTCTGGGGCTCTGCAAATGCGACATGGAACCCGAAAACCAATCCAGCAAAATCTGGACTCCAACAAACACATAGCGCTCCTTTCCTTCTGAGTCCTCCCATGGGCCCAAACGGCAGTTTATCACCACAAATGGGGTATTGCCGCACTCAGGACAAATTGGGCAACAAAATGGGGTGTTTTATTCCTTGTGAAAATAAGAAATTTTGAACAAAAATTACATCTTAATGGAAAAAATATCATTTTTTTAATTCACAGCCCAATTCAAATAGGTGCTGTGAAAAAACGGTGTGGTCAAAATGATAACAACAACCATAAATGAATTCCTTGAGGGGTCTAGTTTCCAAAATGGGGTCACTTTTGGTGGGTTTCCATTGCTTTCATACCTCTGGGGCTCTGCAAATGCGACATGGAACCCGAAAACCAATCCAGCAAAATCTGGACTCCAACAAACACATAGCGCTCCTTTCCTTCTGAGTCCTCCCATGGGCCCAAACGGCAGTTTATCACCACAAATGGGGTATTGCCGCACTCAGGACAAATTGGGCAACAAAATGGGGTGTTTTATTCCTTGTGAAAATAAGAAATTTTGAACAAAAATTACATCTTAATGGAAAAAATATCATTTTTTTAATTCACAGCCCAATTCAAATAGGTGCTGTGAAAAAACGGTGTGGTCAAAATGATAACAACAACCATAAATGAATTCCTTGAGGGGTCTAGTTTCCAAAATGGGGTCACTTTTGGTGGGTTTCCATTGCTTTCATACCTCTGGGGCTCTGCAAATGCGACATGGAACCCGAAAACCAATCCAGCAAAATCTGGACTCCAACAAACACATAGCGCTCCTTTCCTTCTGAGTCCTCCCATGGGCCCAAACGGCAGTTTATCACCACAAATGGGGTATTGCCGCACTAAGGACAAATTGGGCAACAAAATGGGGTGTTTTATTCCTTGTGAAAATAAGAAATTTTGAACAAAAATTACATCTTAATGGAAAAAATATCATTTTTTTAATTTCACAGCCCAATTCAAATAGGTGCTGTGAAAAAACGGTGTGGTCAAAATGATAACAACAACCATAAATGAATTCCTTGAGGGGTCTAGTTTCCAAAATGGGGTCACTTTTGGTGGGTTTCCATTGCTTTCATACCTCTGGGGCTCTGCAAATGCGACATGGAACCCGAAAACCAATCCAGCAAAATTTGGACTCCAACAAACACATAGCGCTCCTTTCCTTCTGAGTCCTCCCATGGGCCCAAACGACAGTTTATCACCACAAATGGGGTATTGCCGCACTAAGGACAAATTGGGCAACAAAATGGGGTGTTTTATTCCTTGTGAAAATAAGAAATTTTGAACAAAAATTACATCTTAATGGAAAAAATATCATTTTTTTAATTTCACAGCCCAATTCAAATAGGTGCTGTGAAAAAACGGTGTGGTCAAAATGATAACAACAACCATAAATGAATTCCTTGAGGGGTCTAGTTTCCAAAATGGGGTCACTTTTGGTGTGTTTCCATTGCTTTCATACCTCTGGGGCTCTGCAAATGCGACATGGAACCCGAAAACCAATCCAGCAAAATCTGGACTCCAACAAACACATAGCGCTCCTTTCCTTCTGAGTCCTCCCATGGGCCCAAACGGCAGTTTATCACCACAAATGGGGTATTGCCGCACTAAGGACAAATTGGGCAACAAAATGGGGTGTTTTATTCCTTGTGAAAATAAGAAATTTTGAACAAAAATTACATCTTAATGGAAAAAATATCATTTTTTTAATTTCACAGCCCAATTCAAATAGGTGCTGTGAAAAAACGGTGTGGTCAAAATGATAACAACAACCATAAATGAATTCCTTGAGGGGTCTAGTTTCCAAAATGGGGTCACTTTTGGTGGGTTTCCATTGCTTTCATACCTCTGGGGCTCTGCAAATGCGACATGGAACCCGAAAACCAATCCAGCAAAATTTGGACTCCAACAAACACATAGCGCTCCTTTCCTTCTGAGTCCTCCCATGGGCCCAAACGACAGTTTATCACCACAAATGGGGTATTGCCGCACTAAGGACAAATTGGGCAACAAAATGGGGTGTTTTATTCCTTGTGAAAATAAGAAATTTTGAACAAAAATTACATCTTAATGGAAAAAATATCATTTTTTTAATTTCACAGCCCAATTCAAATAGGTGCTGTGAAAAAACGGTGTGGTCAAAATGATAACAACAACCATAAATGAATTCCTTGAGGGGTCTAGTTTCCAAAATGGGGTCACTTTTGGTGTGTTTCCATTGCTTTCATACCTCTGGGGCTCTGCAAATGCGACATGGAACCCGAAAACCAATCCAGCAAAATCTGGACTCCAACAAACACATAGCGCTCCTTTCCTTCTGAGTCCTCCCATGGGCCCAAACGGCAGTTTATCACCACAAATGGGGTATTGCCGCACTAAGGACAAATTGGGCAACAAAATGGGGTGTTTTATTCCTTGTGAAAATAAGAAATTTTGAACAAAAATTACATCTTAATGGAAAAAATATCATTTTTTTAATTTCACAGCCCAATTCAAATAGGTGCTGTGAAAAAACGGTGTGGTCAAAATGATAACAACAACCATAAATGAATTCCTTGAGGGGTCTAGTTTCCAAAATGGGGTCACTTTTGGTGGGTTTCCATTGCTTTCATACCTCTGGGGCTCTGCAAATGCGACATGGAACCCGAAAACCAATCCAGCAAAATCTGGACTCCAACAAACACATAGCGCTCCTTTCCTTCTGAGTCCTCCAATGGGCCCAAACGGCAGTTTATCACCACAAATGGGGTATTGCCGCACTAAGGACAAATTGGGCAACAAAATGGGGTGTTTTATTCCTTGTGAAAATAAGAAATTTTGAACAAAAATTACATCTTAATGGAAAAAATATCATTTTTTTAATTTCACAGCCCAATTCAAATAGGTGCGGTGAAAAAACGGTGTGGTCAAAATGATAACAACAACCATAAATGAATTCCTTGAGGGGTCTAGTTTCCATAATGGGGTCACTTCTGGTGGGTTTCCATTGCTTTCATACCTCAACACCTCTTCAAACCTGGCGTGCTGCCTAAAATATATTCTAATAAAAAAGAGGCCTCAAAATGCACTAGGTGCTTCTTTGCTTCTGGGGCTTGTGTTTTATTCCACGAGCGCACTAGAGCCACATGTGGGACATTTCTAAAAACTGCAGAATCTGGACAATACATATTTAGTAGTATTTCTCTGGTAAAACCTTCTGTGTTACAGAAAAAAATGGAATAATATTGAAATTCAGCAAGAAAAATTAAATTTGCAAATTTCACCTCCACTTTGCTTTAATTCCTGTGAAATGCCTGAAGGGTTAAAAAACTTTCTAAATGCTGTTTTGAATACTTTGAGGGGTCTAGTTTTTAAAATGGGGTGTTTTATGGGGGTTTCTAATACATAGGCCCCTCAAAGCCACTTCAGAACTCAAGAGGTACCTTAAAAAAAAGGCTTTTGAAATTTTCTTAAAAATATGAGAAATTGCTGTTTATGTTCTAAGCCTTGCAACGTCCAAGAAAAATAAAAGAATGTTCAAAAAACGATGCCAATCTAAAGTAGACATATGGGAAATGTGAACTAGTAACTATTTTGGGTGGTATAACCGTCTGTTTTACAAGCAGATGCATTTAAATTCTGAAAAATGCAATTTTTTCTAAATTTTCTCTAAATTTTGCAATTTTTCACCAATAAACACTGAATATATCGACCAAATTTTACCACGAACATGAAGCCCAAAGTGTCACGAAAAAACAATCTCAGAATCGCTTGGATAGGTTTAAGCATTCCGACGTTATTACCACATAAAGTGAAATATGTCAGATTTGAAAAATGGGCTCTGAGCCTTAAGGCCAAAACTAGGCTGCGTCCTTAAGGGGTTAAATACAAATTCAGGATGAAGACAACCGTCTGCAGCTTCGGCTCGACTGCCCCTTTCTTTTGAGTGGCCCCTCAATGTTTTGGAAACGGGTGGAGGACATTGTCTTCATTAGAATGGGCCCCCTTGTGATGCTGAGGCAGTTTGGACTCCACTCTTAGAAGGCCTAGAGTGATAGTGATTTCACTGATCCTAGACCCGTAGTGGACTCTGTGCATTAGCATCCCATGGGCAAACTGTTGTTATGTCAAAAAGATTTAGGTTAGCTAATCCAACCAAAAAATTTATTAATCTGTCACCTAAATGTTACATCAGTGTTAGTAGATCTCTGTCCTAGGGTAAATATGCTTTTTTAAATTTAGGAAACAAACAAAAGTTAGGATGAGGATTAAATAAAAAATCTGAATTATTACAAACGCCTGCAGCTTCGGTTCGACTGCCCCTTACATTTGAGTGGCCCCTCAATGTTTTGGAAAAGGGTGGAGGACTTTGTCTTCATTAGAATGGGCCCCCTGCGATGCTGAGGCAGTTTGGACTCCACTCTTAGAAGGCCTAGAGTGATGATGATTTCACTGATCATGGACCCGGGGTAAACTCTGTGCATTAGCATCCCATGGGCGAACTGTTGTTATGTCAAAAAGATTTAGGGAGGCCAATCCAAACAAAAAATTGATTAATCTGTCACCTAAATGTTACATCAGTATTAGTAGAACTCTGTACTAGGGTAAATATGCTTTTTTAAACTTAGGAAAGAAACAAAAGTTAGGATGAGGATTAAATAAAAATTCAGGATGAAGACAACCGTCTGCAGCTTCGGCTCGACTGCCCCTTTCTTTTGAGTGGCCCCTCAATGTTTTGGAAACTGGTGGAGGACTTTGTCTTCATTAGAATGGGCCCCCCTGCGATGATGAGGCAGTTTGGACTCCACTCTTAGAAGGCCTAGAGTGATAGTGATTTCACTGATCCTAGACCCGTAGTCGACTCTGTGCATTAGCATCCCATGGGCGAACTGTTGTTATGTCAAAAAGATTTAGGTTAGCCAATCCAACCAAAAAATGTATTAATCTGTCACCTAAATGTTACATCAGTGTTAGTAGATCTCTGTCCTAGGGTAAATATGCTTTTTTAAACTTAGGAAACAAACAAAAGTTAGGATGAGGATTAAATAAAAAATCAGAATTATTACAAAAGTCTGCAGCTTCGGTTCGACTGCCCCTTACATTTGAGTGGCCCCTCAATGTTTTGGAAACGGGTGGAGGACTTTGTCTTCATTAGAATGGGCCCCCTGCGATGCTGAGGCAGTTTGGACTCCACTCTTAGAAGGCCTAGAGTGATGATGATTTCACTAATCCTAGACTCGGGGTAAACTCTGTGCATTAGCATCCCATGGGCGAACTGTTGTTATGTCAAAAAGATTTAGGGAGGCCAATCCAAACAAAAAATTGATTAATCTGTCAACTAAATGTTACATCAGTATTAGTAGAACTCTGTACTAGGGTAAATATGCTTTTTTAAACTTAGGAAAGAAACAAAAGTTAGGATGAGGATTAAATACAAATTCAGGATGAAGACAACCGTCTGCAGCTTCGGCTCGACTGCCCCTTTCTTTTGAGTGGCCCCTCAATGTTTTGGAAACGGGTGGAGGACATTGTCTTCATTAGAATGGGCCCCCCTGCGATGCTGAGGCAGTTTGGACTCCACTCTTAGAAGGCCTAGAGTGATAGTGATTTCACTGATCCTAGACCCGTAGTGGACTCTGTGCATTAGCATCCCATGGGCGAACTGTTGTTATGTCAAAAAGATTTAGGTTAGCCAATCCAACCAAAAAATGTATTAATCTGTCACCTAAATGTTACATCAGTGTTAGTAGATCTCTGTCCTAGGGTAAATATGCTTTTTTTAAATTTAGGAAACAAACAAAAGTTAGGATGAGGATTAAATAAAAAAATCTGAATTATTACAAACGCCTGCAGCTTCGGTTCGACTGCCCCTTACATTTGAGTGGCCCCTCAATGTTTTGGAAACGGGTGGAGGACTTTGTCTTCATTAGAATGGGCCCCCTGCGATGCTGAGGCAGTTTGGACTCCACTCTTAGAAGGCCTAGAGTGATGATGATTTCACTGATCCTAGACATGGGGTAAACTCTGTGCATTAGCATCCCATGGGCGAACTGTTGTTATGTCAAAAAGATTTAGGGAGGCCAATCCAAACAAAAAATTGATTAATCTGTCAACTAAATGTTACATCAGTATTAGTAGAACTCTGTACTAGGGTAAATATGCTTTTTTAAACTTAGGAAAGAAACAAAAGTTAGGATGAGGATTAAATACAAATTCAGGATGAAGACAACCGTCTGCAGCTTCGGCTCGACTGCCCCTTTCTTTTGAGTGGCCCCTCAATGTTTTGGAAACGGGTGGAGGACTTTGTCTTCATTAGAATGGGCCCCCCTGCGATGCTGAGGCAGTTTGGACTCCACTCTTAGAAGGCCTAGAGTGATAGTGATTTCACTGATCCTAGACCCGTAGTGGACTCTGTGCATTAGCATCCCATGGGCAAACTGTTGTTATGTCAAAAAGATTTAGGTTAGCCAATCCAACCAAAAAATGTATTAATCTGTAACCTAAATGTTACATCAGTGTTAGTAGATCTCTGTCCTAGGGTAAATATGTTTTTTTTAAATTTAGGAAACAAACAAAAGTTAGGATGAGGATTAAATAAAAAATCAGAATTATTACAAACGTCTGCAGCTTCGGTTTGACTGCCCCTTACATTTGAGTGGCCCCTCAATGTTTTGGAAACGGGTGGAGGACTTTATCTTCATTAGAATGGGCCCCCTGCGATGCTGAGGCAGTTTGGACTCCACTCTTAGAAGGCCTAGAGTGATGATGATTTCACTGATCCTAGACATGGGGTAAACTCTGTGCATTAGCATCCCATGGGCGAACTGTTGTTATGTCAAAAAGATTTAGGGAGGCCAATCCAAACAAAAAATTGATTAATCTGTCAACTAAATGTTACATCAGTATAGTAGAACTCTGTACTAGGGTAAATATGCTTTTTTAAACTTAGGAAAGAAACAAAAGTTAGGATGAGGATTAAATACAAATTCAGGATGAAGACAACCGTCTGCAGCTTCGGCTCGACTGCCCCTTTCTTTTGAGTGGCCCCTCAATGTTTTGGAAACGGGTGGAGGACTTTGTCTTCATTAGAATGGGCCCCCCTGCGATGCTGAGGCAGTTTGGACTCCACTCTTAGAAGGCCTAGAGTGAGTGATAGTGATTTCACTGATCCTAGACCCGTAGTGGACTCTGTGCATTAGCATCCCATGGGCGAACTGTTGTTATGTCAAAAAGATTTAGGTTAGCCAATCCAACCAAAAAATGTATTAATCTGTCACCTAAATGTTACATCAGTGTTAGTAGATCTCTGTCCTAGGGTAAATATGCTTTTTTAAATTTAGGAAACAAACAAAAGTTAGGATGAGGATTAAATAAAAAATCAGAATTATTACAAACGTCTGCAGCTTCGGTTCGACTGCCCCTTACATTTGAGTGGCCCCTCAATGTTTTGGAAACGGGTGGAGGACTTTGTCTTCATTAGAATGGGCCCCCTGCGATGCTGAGGCAGTTTGGACTCCACTCTTAGAAGGCCTAGAGTGATAGTGATTTCACTAATCCTAGACCCGTAGTGGACTCTGTGGATTAGCATCCCATGGGCGAACTGTTGTTATGTCAAAAAGATTTAGGTTAGCCATTCCAACCAAAAAATGTATTAATCTGTCACCTAAATGTTACATCAGTGTTAGTAGATCTCTGTCCTAGGGTAAATATGCTTTTTTAAATTTAGGAAACAAACAAAAGTTAGGATGAGGATTAAATAAAAAATCAGAATTATTACAAACGCCTGCAGCTTCGGTTCGACTGCCCCTTACATTTGAGTGGCCCCTCAATGTTTTGGAAACGGGTGGAGGACTTTGTCTTCATTAGAATGGGCCCCCTGCGATGCTGAGGCAGTTTGGACTCCACTCTTAGAAGGCCTAGAGTGATGATGATTTCAATGATCCTAGACACGGGGTAAACTCTGTGCATTAGCATCCCATGGGCGAACTGTTATTATGTCAAAAAGATTTAGGGAGGCCAATCCAAACAAAAAATTGATTAATCTGTCAACTAAATGTTACATCAGTATTAGTAGATCTCTGTACTAGGGTAAATATGCTTTTTTAAACTTAGGAAAGAAACAAAAGTTAGGATGAGGATTAAATACAAATTCAGGATGAAGACAACCGTCTGCAGCTTCGGCTCGACTGCCCCTTTCTTTTGAGTGGCCCCTCAATGTTTTGGAAACGGGTGGAGGACTTTGTCTTCATTAGAATGGGCCCCCCTGCGATGCTGAGGCAGTTTGGACTCCACTCTTAGAAGGCCTAGAGTGATAGTGATTTCACTGATCCTAGACCCGTAGTGGACTCTGTGCATTAGCATCCCATGGGCGAACTGTTGTTATGTCAAAAAGATTTAGGTTAGCCAATCCAACCAAAAAATTTATTAATCTGTCACCTAAATGTTACATCAGTGTTAGTAGATCTCTGTCCTAGGGTAAATATGCTTTTTTAAATTTAGGAAACAAACAAAAGTTAGGATGAGGATTAAATAAAAAATCTGAATTATTACAAACGCCTGCAGCTTCGGTTCGACTGCCCCTTACATTTGAGTGGCCCCTCAATGTTTTGGAAAAGGGTGGAGGACTTTGTCTTCATTAGAATGGGCCCCCTGCGATGCTGAGGCAGTTTGGACTCCACTCTTAGAAGGCCTAGAGTGATGATGATTTCACTGATCCTAGACACGGGGTAAACTCTGTGCATTAGCATCCCATGGGCGAACTGTTGTTATGTCAAAAAGATTTAGGGAGGCCAATCCAAACAAAAAATTTATTAATCTGTCAACTAAATGTTACATCAGTATTAGTAGAACTCTGTACTAGGGTAAATATGCTTTTTTAAACTTAGGAAAGAAACAAAAGTTAGGATGAGGATTAAATACAAATTCAGGATGAAGACAACCGTCTGCAGCTTCGGCTCAACTGCCCCTTTCTTTTGAGTGGCCCCTCAATGTTTTGGAAACGGGTGGAGGAAATTGTCTTCATTAGAATGGGCCCCCCTGCGATGCTGAGGCAGTTTGGATTCCACTCTTAGAAGGCCTAGAGTGATGAAGATTTCACTGATCCTAGACACGGGGTAAACTCTGTGCATTAGCATCCCATGGGCGAACTGTTGTTATGTCAAAAAGATTTAGGGAGAGCAATCCAAACAAAAAATTGATTAATCTGTCAACTAAATGTTACATCAGTATTAGTAGATCTCTGTACTAGGGTAAATATGCTTTTTTAAACTTAGGAAAGAAACAAAAGTTAGGATGAGGATTAAATACAAATTCAGGATGAACACAACCGTCTGCAGCTTCGGCTCAACTGCCCCTTTCTTTTGAGTGGCCCCTCAATGTTTTGGAAATGGGTGGAGGACTTTGTCTTCATTAGAATGGGCCCCCCTGCGATGCTGAGGCAGTTTGGACTCCACTCTTAGAAGGCCTAGAGTGATAGTGATTTCACTGATCCTAGACCCGTAGTGGACTCTGTGCATTAGCATCCCATGGGCGAACTGTTGTTATGTCAAAAAGATTTAGGTTAGCCAATGCAACCAAAAAATTTATTAATCTGTCACCTAAATGTTACATCAGTGTTAGTAGATCTCTGTCCTAGGGTAAATATGCTTTTTTAAATTTAGGAAACAAACAAAAGTTAGGATGAGGATTAAATACAAATTCAGGATGAAGACAACCGTCTGCAGCTTCGGCTCAACTGCCCCTTTCTTTTGAGTGGCCCCTCAATGTTTTGGAAATGGGTGGAGGACTTTGTCTTCATTAGAATGGGCCCCCCTGCGATGCTGAGGCAGTTTGGACTCCACTCTTAGAAGGCCTAGAGTGATAGTGATTTCACTAATCCTAGACCCGTAGTGGACTCTGTGCATTAGCATCCCATGGGCGAACTGTTGTTATGTCAAAAAGATTTAAGTTAGCCAATCCAACCAAAAAATGTATTAATCTGTCACCTAAATGTTACATCAGTGTTAGTAGATATGCTTTTTTAAATTTAGGAAACAAACAAAAGTTAGGATGAGGATTAAATAAAAAATCAGAATTATTACAAACGCCTGCAGCTTCGGTTCGACTGCCCCTTACATTTGAGTGGCCCCTCAATGTTTTGGAAACGGGTGGAGGACTTTGTCTTCATTAGAATGGGCCCCCTGCGATGCTGAGGCAGTTTGGACTCCACTCTTAGAAGGCCTAGAGTGATGATGATTTCACTGATCCTAGACACGGGGTAAACTCTGTGCATTAGCATCCCATGGGCGAACTGTTATTATGTCAAAAAGATTTAGGGAGGCCAATCCAAACAAAAAATTGATTAATCTGTCAACTAAATGTTACATCAGTATTAGTAGATCTCTGTACTAGGGTAAATATGCTTTTTTAAACTTAGGAAAGAAACAAAAGTTAGGATGAGGATTAAATACAAATTCAGGATGAAGACAACCGTCTGCAGCTTCGGCTCGACTGCCCCTTTCTTTTGAGTGGCCCCTCAATGTTTTGGAAACGGGTGGAGGACTTTGTCTTCATTAGAATGGGCCCCCCTGCGATGCTGAGGCAGTTTGGACTCCACTCTTAGAAGGCCTAGAGTGATAGTGATTTCACTGATCCTAGACCCGTAGTGGACTCTGTGCATTAGCATCCCATGGGCGAACTGTTGTTATGTCAAAAAGATTTAGGTTAGCCAATCCAACCAAAAAATTTATTAATCTGTCACCTAAATGTTACATCAGTGTTAGTAGATCTCTGTCCTAGGGTAAATATGCTTTTTTAAATTTAGGAAACAAACAAAAGTTAGGATGAGGATTAAATAAAAAATCTGAATTATTACAAACGCCTGCAGCTTCGGTTCGACTGCCCCTTACATTTGAGTGGCCCCTCAATGTTTTGGAAAAGGGTGGAGGACTTTGTCTTCATTAGAATGGGCCCCCTGCGATGCTGAGGCAGTTTGGACTCCACTCTTAGAAGGCCTAGAGTGATGATGATTTCACTGATCCTAGACACGGGGTAAACTCTGTGCATTAGCATCCCATGGGCGAACTGTTGTTATGTCAAAAAGATTTAGGGAGGCCAATCCAAACAAAAAATTGATTAATCTGTCAACTAAATGTTACATCAGTATTAGTAGATCTCTGTACTAGGGTAAATATGCTTTTTTAAACTTAGGAAAGAAACAAAAGTTAGGATGAGGATTAAATACAAATTCAGGATGAAGACAACCGTCTGCAGCTTCGGCTCAACTGCCCCTTTCTTTTGAGTGGCCCCTCAATGTTTTGGAAATGGGTGGAGGACTTTGTCTTCATTAGAATGGGCCCCCCTGCGATGCTGAGGCAGTTTGGACTCCACTCTTAGAAGGCCTAGAGTGATAGTGATTTCACTGATCCTAGACCCGTAGTGGACTCTGTGCATTAGCATCCCATGGGCGAACTGTTGTTATGTCAAAAAGATTTAGGTTAGCCAATGCAACCAAAAAATTTATTAATCTGTCACCTAAATGTTACATCAGTGTTAGTAGATCTCTGTCCTAGGGTAAATATGCTTTTTTAAATTTAGGAAACAAACAAAAGTTAGGATGAGGATTAAATAAAAAATCTGAATTATTACAAACGCCTGCAGCTTCGGTTCGACTGCCCCTTACATTTGAGTGGCCCCTCAATGTTTTGGAAAAGGGTGGAGGACTTTGTCTTCATTAGAATGGGCCCACTGCGATGCTGAGGCAGTTTGGACTCCACTCTTAGAAGGCCTAGAGTGATGATGATTTCACTGATCCTAGACACGGGGTAAACTCTGTGCATTAGCATCCCATGGGCGAACTGTTGTTATGTCAAAAAGATTTAGGGAGGCCAATCCAAACAAAAAATTTATTAATCTGTCAACTAAATGTTACATCAGTATTAGTAGAACTCTGTACTAGGGTAAATATGCTTTTTTAAACTTAGGAAAGAAACAAAAGTTAGGATGAGGATTAAATACAAATTCAGGATGAAGACAACCGTCTGCAGCTTCGGCTCAACTGCCCCTTTCTTTTGAGTGGCCCCTCAATGTTTTGGAAATGGGTGGAGGACTTTGTCTTCATTAGAATGGGCCCCCCTGCGATGCTGAGGCAGTTTGGACTCCACTCTTAGAAGGCCTAGAGTGATAGTGATTTCACTGATCCTAGACCCGTAGTGGACTCTGTGCATTAGCATCCCATGGGCGAACTGTTGTTATGTCAAAAAGATTTAGGTTATCCAATCCAACCAAAAAATTTATTAATCTGTCACCTAAATGTTACATCAGTGTTAGTAGATCTCTGTCCTAGGGTAAATATGCTTTTTTAAATTTAGGAAACAAACAAAAGTTAGGATGAGGATTAAATAAAAAATCTGAATTATTACAAACGCCTGCAGCTTCGGTTCGACTGCCCCTTACATTTGAGTGGCCCCTCAATGTTTTGGAAACGGGTGGAGGACTTTGTCTTCATTAGAATGGGCCCCCTGCGATGCTGAGGCAGTTTGGACTCCACTCTTAGAAGGCCTAGAGTGATGATGATTTCACTGATCCTAGACACGGGGTAAACTCTGTGAATTAGCATCCCATGGGCGAACTGTTGTTATGTCAAAAAGATTTAGGGAGGCCAATCCAAACAAAAAATTTATTAATCTGTCAACTAAATGTTACATCAGTATTAGTAGAACTCTGTACTAGGGTAAATATGCTTTTTTAAACTTAGGAAAGAAACAAAAGTTAGGATGAGGATTAAATACAAAATCAGGATGAAGACAACCGTCTGCAGCTTCGGCTCGACTGTCCCTTTCTTTTGAGTGGCCCCTCAATGTTTTGGAAACGGGTGGAGGACATTGTCTTCATTAGAATGGGCCCCCCTGCGATGCTGAGGCAGTTTGGACTCCACTCTGAGAAGGCCAGAGTGATAGTGATTTCACTGATCCTAGACCCGTAGTGGACTCTGTGCATTAGCATCCCATGGGCGAACTGTTGTTATGTCAAAAAGATTTAGGTTAGCCAATCCAACCAAAAAATGTATTAATCTGTCACCTAAATTTTACATCAGTGTTAGTAGATCTCTGTCCTAGGGTAGATATGCTTTTTTAAACTTAGGAGACAAACAAAAGTTAGGATGAGGATTAAATAAAAAATCTGAATTATTACAAACGTCTGCAGCTTCGGTTCGACTGCCCCTTACATTTGAGTGGCCCCTCAATGTTTTGGAAACGGGTGGAGGACTTTGTCTTCATTAGAATGGGCCCCCTGCGATGCTGAGGCAGTTTGGACTCCACTCTTAGAAGGCCTAGAGTGATGATGATTTCACTGATCCTAGACACGGGGTAAACTCTGTTCATTAGCATCCCATGGGCGAACTGTTGTTATGTCAAAAAGATTTAGGGAGGCCAATCCAAACAAAAAATTGATCTGTCAACTAAATGTTACATCAGTATTAGTAGAACTCTGTACTAGGGTAAATATGCTTTTTTAAACTTAGGAAAGAAACAAAAGTTAGGATGAGGATTAAATACAAATTCAGGATGAAGACAACCGTCTGCAGCTTCGGCTCGACTGTCCCTTTCTTTTGAGTGGCCCCTCAATGTTTTGGAAACGGGTGGAGGACATTGTCTTCATTAGAATGGGCCCCCCTGCGATGCTGAGGCAGTTTGGACTCCACTCTTAGAAGGCCTAGAGTGATAGTGATTTCACTGATCCTAGACCCGTAGTGGACTCTGTGCATTAGCATCCCATGGGCGACCTGTTGTTATGTCAAAAAGATTTAGGTTAGCCAACCCAACCAAAAAATGTATTAATCTGTCAGCTAAATGTTACATCAGTGTTAGTAGATCTCTGTACTAGGGTAAATATGCTTTTTTAAACTTAGGAAACAAACAAAAGTTAGGATGAGGATTAAATAAAAAATCTGAATTATTACAAACGCCTGCAGCTTCGGTTCGACTGCCCCTTACATTTGAGTGGCCCCTCAATGTTTTGGAAACGGGTGGAGGACTTTGTCTTCATTAGAATGGGCCCCCTGCGATGCTGAGGCAGTTTGGACTCCACTCTTAGAAGGCCTAGAGTGATGATGATTTCACTGATCCTAGACACGGGGTAAACTCTGTGCATTAGCATCCCATGGGCGTACTGTTGTTATGTCAAAAAGATTTAGGGAGGCCAATCCAAACAAAAAATTGATCTGTCAACTAAATATTACATCAGTATTAGTAGAACTCTGTACTAGGGTAAATATGCTTTTTTAAACTTAGGAAAGAAACAAAAGTTAGGATGATTAAATAAAAATTCAGGATGAAGACAACCGTCTGCAGCTTCGGCTCGACTGCCCCTTTCTTTTGAGTGGCCCCTCAATGTTTTGGAAACGGGTGGAGGACTTTGTCTTCATTAGAATGGGCCCCCCTGCGATGCTGAGGCAGTTTGGACTCCACTCTTAGAAGGCCTAGAGTGATAGTGATTTCACTGATCCTAGACCCGTAGTGGACTCTGTGCATTAGCATCCCATGGGCGAACTGTTGTTATGTCAAAAAGATTTAGGTTAGCCAATGCAACCAAAAAATTTATTAATCTGTCACCTAATTGTTACATCAGTGTTAGTAGATCTCTGTCCTAGGGTAAATATGCTTTTTTAAATTTAGGAAACAAACAAAAGTTAGGATGAGGATTAAATAAAAAATCTGAATTATTACAAACGCCTGCAGCTTCGGTTCGACTGCCCCTTACATTTGAGTGGCCCCTCAATGTTTTGGAAAAGGGTGGAGGACTTTGTCTTCATTAGAATGGGCCCACTGCGATGCTGAGGCAGTTTGGACTCCACTCTTAGAAGGCCTAGAGTGATGATGATTTCACTGATCCTAGACACGGGGTAAACTCTGTGCATTAGCATCCCATGGGCGAACTGTTGTTATGTCAAAAAGATTTAGGGAGGCCAATCCAAACAAAAAATTTATTAATCTGTCAACTAAATGTTACATCAGTATTAGTAGAACTCTGTACTAGGGTAAATATGCTTTTTTAAACTTAGGAAAGAAACAAAAGTTAGGATGAGGATTAAATACAAATTCAGGATGAAGACAACCGTCTGCAGCTTCGGCTCAACTGCCCCTTTCTTTTGAGTGGCCCCTCAATGTTTTGGAAACGGGTGGAGGACATTGTCTTCATTAGAATGGGCCCCCCTGCGATGCTGAGGCAGTTTGGACTCCACTCTTAGAAGGCCTAGAGTGATGATGATTTCACTGATCCTAGACACGGGGTAAACTCTGTGCATTAGCATCCCATGGGCGAACTGTTATTATGTCAAAAAGATTTAGGGAGGCCAATCCAAACAAAAAATTTATTAATCTGTCAACTAAATGTTACATCAGTATTAGTAGATCTCTGTACTAGGGTAAATATGCTTTTTTAAACTTAGGAAAGAAACAAAAGTTAGGATGAGGATTAAATACAAATTCAGGATGAAGACAACCGTCTGCAGCTTCGGCTCAACTGCCCCTTTCTTTTGAGTGGCCCCTCAATGTTTTGGAAATGGGTGGAGGACTTTGTCTTCATTAGAATGGGCCCCCCTGCGATGCTGAGGCAGTTTGGACTCCACTCTTAGAAGGCCTAGAGTGATAGTGATTTCACTGATCCTAGACCCGTAGTGGACTCTGTGCATTAGCATCCCATGGGCGAACTGTTGTTATGTCAAAAAGATTTAGGTTAGCCAATCCAACCAAAAAATTTATTAATCTGTCACCTAAATGTTACATCAGTGTTAGTAGATCTCTGTCCTAGGGTAAATATGCTTTTTTAAATTTAGGAAACAAACAAAAGTTAGGATGAGGATTAAATAAAAAATCTGAATTATTACAAACGCCTGCAGCTTCGGTTCGACTGCCCCTTACATTTCAGTGGCCCCTCAATGTTTTGGAAAAGGGTGGAGGACTTTGTCTTCATTAGAATGGGCCCCCTGCGATGCTGAGGCAGTTTGGACTCCACTCTTAGAAGGCCTAGAGTGATGATGATTTCACTGATCCTAGACACGGGGTAAACTCTGTGCATTAGCATCCCATGGGCGAACTGTTGTTATGTCAAAAAGATTTAGGGAGGCCAATCCAAACAAAAAATTTATTAATCTGTCAACTAAATGTTACATCAGTATTAGTAGAACTCTGTACTAGGGTAAATATGCTTTTTTAAACTTAGGAAAGAAACAAAAGTTAGGATGAGGATTAAATACAAATTCAGGATGAAGACAACCGTCTGCAGCTTCGGCTCAACTGCCCCTTTCTTTTGAGTGGCCCCTCAATGTTTTGGAAACGGGTGGAGGACATTGTCTTCATTAGAATGGGCCCCCCTGCGATGCTGAGGCAGTTTGGACTCCACTCTTAGAAGGCCAGAGTGATAGTGATTTCACTGATCCTAGACCCGTAGTGGACTCTGTGCATTAGCATCCCATGGGCGAACTGTTGTTATGTCAAAAAGATTTAGGTTAGCCAATCCAACCAAAAAATGTATTAATCTGTCACCTAAATGTTACATCAGTGTTAGTAGATCTCTGTCCTAGGGTAAATATGCTTTTTTAAATTTAGGAAACAAACAAAAGTTAGGATGAGGATTAAATAAAAAATCTGAATTATTACAAACGCCTGCAGCTTCGGTTCGACTGCCCCTTACATTTGAGTGGCCCCTCAATGTTTTGGAAACGGGTGGAGGACTTTGTCTTCATTAGAATGGGCCCCCTGCGATGCTGAGGCAGTTTGGACTCCACTCTTAGAAGGCCTAGAGTGATGATGATTTCACTGATCCTAGACACGGGGTAAACTCTGTGAATTAGCATCCCATGGGCGAACTGTTGTTATGTCAAAAAGATTTAGGGAGGCCAATCCAAACAAAAAATTTATTAATCTGTCAACTAAATGTTACATCAGTATTAGTAGAACTCTGTACTAGGGTAAATATGCTTTTTTAAACTTAGGAAAGAAACAAAAGTTAGGATGAGGATTAAATACAAAATCAGGATGAAGACAACCGTCTGCAGCTTCGGCTCGACTGTCCCTTTCTTTTGAGTGGCCCCTCAATGTTTTGGAAACGGGTGGAGGACATTGTCTTCATTAGAATGGACCCCCCTGCGATGCTGAGGCAGTTTGGACTCCACTCTGAGAAGGCCAGAGTGATAGTGATTTCACTGATCCTAGACCCGTAGCGGACTCTGTGCATTAGCATCCCATGGGCGAACTGTTGTTATGTCAAAAAGATTTAGGTTAGCCAATCCAACCAAAAAATGTATTAATCTGTCACCTAAATTTTACATCAGTGTTAGTAGATCTCTGTCCTAGGGTAGATATGCTTTTTTAAACTTAGGAGACAAACAAAAGTTAGGATGAGGATTAAATAAAAAATCAGAATTATTACAAACGTCTGCAGCTTCGGTTCGACTGCCCCTTACATTTGAGTGGCCCCTCAATGTTTTGGAAACGGGTGGAGGACTTTGTCTTCATTAGAATGGGCCCCCTGCGATGCTGAGGCAGTTTGGACTCCACTCTTAGAAGGCCTAGAGTGATGATGATTTCACTGATCCTAGACACGGGGTAAACTCTGTGAATTAGCATCCCATGGGCGAACTGTTGTTATGTCAAAAAGATTTAGGGAGGCCAATCCAAACAAAAAATTTATTAATCTGTCAACTAAATGTTACATCAGTATTAGTAGAACTCTGTACTAGGGTAAATATGCTTTTTTAAACTTAGGAAAGAAACAAAAGTTAGGATGAGGATTAAATACAAAATCAGGATGAAGACAACCGTCTGCAGCTTCGGCTCGACTGTCCCTTTCTTTTGAGTGGCCCCTCAATGTTTTGGAAACGGGTGGAGGACATTGTCTTCATTAGAATGGACCCCCCTGCGATGCTGAGGCAGTTTGGACTCCACTCTGAGAAGGCCAGAGTGATAGTGATTTCACTGATCCTAGACCCGTAGTGGACTCTGTGCATTAGCATCCCATGGGCGAACTGTTGTTATGTCAAAAAGATTTAGGTTAGCCAATCCAACCAAAAAATGTATTAATCTGTCACCTAAATTTTACATCAGTGTTAGTAGATCTCTGTCCTAGGGTAGATATGCTTTTTTAAACTTAGGAGACAAACAAAAGTTAGGATGAGGATTAAATAAAAAATCAGAATTATTACAAACGTCTGCAGCTTCGGTTCGACTGCCCCTTACATTTGAGTGGCCCCTCAATGTTTTGGAAACGGGTGGAGGACTTTGTCTTCATTAGAATGGGCCCCCTGCGATGCTGAGGCAGTTTGGACTCCACTCTTAGAAGGCCTAGAGTGATGATGATTTCACTGATCCTAGACACGGGGTAAACTCTGTGCATTAGCATCCCATGGGCGTACTGTTGTTATGTCAAAAAGATTTAGGGAGGCCAATCCAAACAAAAAATTGATCTGTCAACTAAATATTACATCAGTATTAGTAGAACTCTGTACTAGGGTAAATATGCTTTTTTAAACTTAGGAAAGAAACAAAAGTTAGGATGATTAAATAAAAATTCAGGATGAAGACAACCGTCTGCAGCTTCGGCTCGACTGCCCCTTTCTTTTGAGTGGCCCCTCAATGTTTTGGAAACGGGTGGAGGACTTTGTCTTCATTAGAATGGGCCCCCCTGCGATGCTGAGGCAGTTTGGACTCCACTCTTAGAAGGCCTAGAGTGATAGTGATTTCACTGATCCTAGACCCGTAGTGGACTCTGTGCATTAGCATCCCATGGGCGAACTGTTGTTATGTCAAAAAGATTTAGGTTAGCCAATGCAACCAAAAAATTTATTAATCTGTCACCTAAATGTTACATCAGTGTTAGTAGATCTCTGTCCTAGGGTAAATATGCTTTTTTAAATTTAGGAAACAAACAAAAGTTAGGATGAGGATTAAATAAAAAATCTGAATTATTACAAACGCCTGCAGCTTCGGTTCGACTGCCCCTTACATTTGAGTGGCCCCTCAATGTTTTGGAAAAGGGTGGAGGACTTTGTCTTCATTAGAATGGGCCCCCTGCGATGCTGAGGCAGTTTGGACTCCACTCTTAGAAGGCCTAGAGTGATGATGATTTCACTGATCCTAGACACGGGGTAAACTCTGTGCATTAGCATCCCATGGGCGAACTGTTGTTATGTCAAAAAGATTTAGGGAGGCCAATCCAAACAAAAAATTGATTAATCTGTCAACTAAATGTTACATCAGTATTAGTAGAACTCTGTACTAGGGTAAATATGCTTTTTTAAACTTAGGAAAGAAACAAAAGTTAGGATGAGGATTAAATACAAATTCAGGATGAAGACAACCGTCTGCAGCTTCGGCTCGACTGTCCCTTTCTTTTGAGTGGCCCCTCAATGTTTTGGAAACGGGTGGAGGACATTGTCTTCATTAGAATGGGCCCCCCTGCGATGCTGAGGCAGTTTGGACTCCACTCTTAGAAGGCCTAGAGTGATAGTGATTTCACTGATCCTAGACCAGTAGTGGACTCTGTGCATTAGCATCCCATGGGCGAACTGTTGTTATGTCAAAAAGATTTAGGTTAGCCAACCCAACCAAAAAATGTATTAATCTGTCACCTAAATGTTACATCAGTGTTAGTAGATCTCTGTACTAGGGTAAATATGCTTTTTTAAACTTAGGAAATAAACAAAAGTTAGGATGAGGATTAAATAAAAAATCAGAATTATTACAAACGCCTGCAGCTTCGGTTCGACTGCCCCTTACATTTGAGTGGCCCCTCAATGTTTTGGAAACGGGTGGAGGACTTTGTCTTCATTAGAATGGGCCCCCTGCGATGCTGAGGCAGTTTGGACTCTACTCTTAGAAGGCCTAGAGTGATAGTGATTTCACTGATCCTAGACACGGGGTAAACTCTGTGCATTAGCATCCCATGGGCGAACTGTTGTTATGTCAAAAAGATTTAGGTTAGCCAATCCAACCAAAAAATGTATTAATCTGTCACCTAAATGTTACATCAGTGTTAGTAGATCTCTGTCCTAGGGTAGATATGCTTTTTTAAACTTAGGAAACAAACAAAAGTTAGGATGAGGATTAAATAAAAAATCAGAATTATTACAAACGTCTGCAGCTTCGGTTCGACTGCCCCTTACATTTGAGTGGCCCCTCAATGTTTTGGAAACGGGTGGAGGACTTTGTCTTCATTAGAATGGGCCCCCTGCGATGCTGAGGCAGTTTGGACTCCACTCTTAGAAGGCCTAGAGTGATGATGATTTCACTGATCCTAGACACGGGGTAAACTCTGTGCATTAGCATCCCATGGGCGAACTGTTGTTATGTCAAAAAGATTTAGGGAGGCCAATCCAAACAAAAAATTGATTAATCTGTCAACTAAATGTTACATCAGTATTAGTAGAACTCTGTACTAGGGTAAATATGCTTTTTTAAACTTAGGAAAGAAACATAAGTTAGGATGAGGATTAAATAAAAATTCAGGATGAAGACAACCGTCTGCAGCTTCGGCTCAACTGCCCCTTTCTTTTGAGTGGCCCCTCAATGTTTTGGAAACGGGTGGAGGACTTTGTCTTTATTAGAAATGGGCCCCCTGCGATGCTGAGGCAGTTTGGACTCCACTCTTAGAAGGCCTAGAGTGATGATGATTTCACTGATCCTAGACACGGGTTAAACTCTGTGCATTAGCATCCCATGGGCAAACTGTTGTTATGTAAAAAAGATTTAGGTTAGCCAATCCAACCAAAAAATTGATTAATCTGTCACCTAAATGTTACATCAGTATTAGTAGAACTCTGTACTAGGGTAAATATGCTTTTTTAAATTTAGGAAAGAAACAAAAGTTAGGATGAGGATTAAACAAAAATTCAGGATGAAGACAGCTGTCTGCAGCTTCGGCTCGACTGCCCATTTCTTTTGAGTGGCCCCTCAATGTTTTGGAAACGGGTGGAGGACTTTGTCTTCATTAGAATGGGCCCCCTGCGATGCTGAGGCAGTTTGGACTCCACTCTTAGAAGGCATAGAGTGATGGTGATTTCACTAATCCTAGACCCGGAGTGTACTCTGTGCATTAGCATCCCATGGGCGAACTGTTGTTATGTCAAAAAGATGTAGGTTAGCCAATCCAACCAAAAAATTGATTAATCTGTCACCTAAATGTTACATCAGTATTAGTAGAACTCTGTCCTAGGGTAAATATGCTTTTTTAAACTAAGGAAACAAACAAAAGTTAGGATGAGGATTAAAAATATATGCAGGTTGAAGACAATAATTATAATGCCCCCATAGCTGCACCATACAGTATAATGCCCCCCATAGCTCCACCATACATTGTAATGTCCCCCATAGCTGCACCATACAGTATAATGTCCCCCATAGCTGCTCCATACAGTATAATGCCCCCATAGCTGCACCATACATTGTAATGTCCCCCATAGCTGCACCATACCGTATAATGCCCACATATCTGCATCATACAGTATAATGCCCCCATAGCTGCACCATACCGTATAATGCCCCCATAGATGTTCCATACAGTATAATGCCCCCATAGCTGCAACATACACTGTAATGTCCCCCATAGCTGCACCATACAGTATAATGCCCACATATCTGCAACATACAGTATAATGCCCCCATAGCTGCACCATACAGTATAATGCGCCAATATATGCACCACACACTGTAATGTCCCCCATAGCTGCACCATGCAGTATAATGCCCACATATCTGCACCATACAGTATAATGCCCCCATAGCTGCACAATACATTGTAATGCCCCCATAGCTGCACCATACATTGTAATGTCCCCCATAGCTGCACCATACATTGTAATGTCCCACATAGCTGCATTATACAGTATAATGCCGCTTTAGCTGGAACATACAGTATAATGCCCCACATATCTGCACCATACAGTATAATGCCCCCATAGCTGCACCATACAGTATAATGCGCCAATATATGCACCACACACTGTAATGTCCCCCATAGCTGCACCATACAGTATAATGCCCACATATCTGCACCATACAGTATAATGCCCCCATAGCTGCACAATACATTGTAATGCCCCCATAGCTGCACCATACATTGTAATGTCCCACATAGCTGCATTATACAGTATAATGCCGCTTTAGCTGGAACATACAGTATAATGCCCCACATAGCTGCACCATACTGTATAATGCCCCCATAGCTGCACCATACAGTATAATGCCCCCATAGCTGCACCATACAGTATAATGCCCCCATAGCTGCACCATACTGTATAGTGCCCCCATAGCTGCACCATACATTGTAATGTCCCCAATAGCTGCACCATACAGTATAATGCCCCCATAGCTGCACCATACAGTATAATGCCCTCCATAGCTGCACCATACAGTGTAATACCCCATAGCTGCACCATAAAGTATAATGCCCCCCATAGCTGCACCATACAGTATAATGCACCATAGCTGCACCATACAGTATAATGCCCCCATAGCTGCACCATACAGTATAATGCCCCCATAGCGTCACCATATTTTATAAGGCCCCACATAACTGCACCATCCTGTATAATGCCCCTATAGCTGCACCATACAGTATAATGCCCCCATAGCTGCACTATACAGTATAATGCCCCGCATAGCTGCACCATACATTGTAATGCCCCCCATAGCTGCACCATACAGTATAATGCGCCAATATATGCACCATACACTGTAATGTCCCCCATAGCTGCACCATACAGTATAATGCCCACATATCTGCACCATACAGTATAATGCCCCCATAGCTGCACAATACATTGTAATGCCCCCATAGCTGCACCATACATTGTAATGCCCCCCATAGCTGCACCATACAGTATAATGCGCCAATATATGCACCATACACTGTAATGTCCCCCATAGCTGCACCATACAGTATAATGCCCACATATCTGCACCATACTGTATAATGCCCCCATAGCTGCACAATACATTGTAATGCCCCACATAGCTGCACCATACCGTATAATGCCCCCCATAGCTGCACCATACAGTATAATGCCCCCATAGCTGCACCATACAGTATAATGGCCCGATAGCTGCACCATACTGTATAGTGCCCCCATAGCTATACCATACATTGTAATGTCCCCAATAGCTGCACCATACAGTATAATGCCCCCATAGCTGCACCATACAGTATGATGCCCTCCATAGCTGCACCATACAGTGTAATGCCCCATAGCTGCACCATAAAGTATAATGCCCCCCATAGCTGCACCATACAGTATAATGCACAATAGCTGCACCATACAGTATAATGCCCCCATAGCTGCACCATACAGTATAATGCCCCCATAGCGTCACCATATTTTATAAGGCCCCACATAACTGCACCATCCTGTATAATGCCCCTATAGCTGCACCATACAGTATAATGCCCCCATAGCTGCACTATACAGTATAATGCCCCGCATAGCTGCACCATACATTGTAATGCCCCCCCATAGCTGCACCATACATTGTAATGTCCCCCATAGCTGCACCATACAGTATAATGCCCCCCATAGCTGCCCCAAACTGTATAATGCCCCCCATAGCTGCACCATAGAGTAAAATGCCCCCCATAGCTGCACCATACAGTACAATGCCCCCATAACTGCACCATACAGTATAATGACCCCCATAGCTGCACCATACAGTGTAATGCCCCATAGCTGCACTATAGAGTTTAATGCCCACATACCTGCACCATACAGTATAATGCCCCCATAGCTGCACCATACTGTATAATGCCCCCATAGCTGCACCATACATTGTAATGCTCCCCATAGCTGCACCATACAGTTTAATGCCCCCATAGCTGCACCATACAGTATAATGCCCCCATAGCTGCCCTATACCGTATAATGCCCCCCATCCTGTATAATGCCCGTATAGCTGCACCATACAGTATAATGCCCCCCATAGCTGTCACATACTGTATAATGCCCCCATAACTGCACCATACATTGTAATGCCCCCCATAGCGGCACCATACAGTTTAATGCCCCCATAGCTGCACCCTACAGTATAATTCCCCCATAGCTGCACCATACCGTATATTGCCCCCATAGGTGCACCATACCGTATAATGCCCCCATAGCTGCACCATACTGTATAGTGCCCCCATAGCTGCACCATACATTGTAATGTCCCCAATAGCTGCACCATACAGTGTAATGCCTACATATCTGCACCATACAGTATAACGCCCCCATAGCTGCACCATACAATATAATGCCCCCATAGCTGCACCATCCCGTGTAATGTCCCCCATAGCTGCACCATACAGTATAATGCCCTCCATAGCTGCACCATACAGTGTAATGCCCCATAGCTGCACCATACAGTGTAATGCCCCCCATAGCTGCACCATACAGTATAATGCCCCCATAGCTGCACCATGCAGTATAATGCCCCCATAGCTGCACCATACTGTATGATGCCCCCATAGCTGCATCACACCGTATATATTGCCCCCATAGCTGCAATATACGGTGTAATGCCCCCATAGCTGCACCATACATAATTAAGCCCCCAAAAGCTGCCCCATACCGTATAATGCCCCCAATAGCTGCACCATACAGTATAAAGCCCCATAGCTGCACCACACAGTAAAATGCCCCCATAGCTGCACCATATAGTGTGATGCCCCCATAGCTGCACCATACTGTATAATGCCCACATATCTGCACCATACAGTATAATGCCCCCCATACTGTATAATGCCCCACATAGCTGCCCCATACTGTATAATGCTCCACATAGATGCACCATGCTGTATAATGCCCCCATAGCTTCACCATACATTGTAATGACTCCCCATAGCTGCACCATACAGTATAATGCCCCCCATAGGTGCACCATACAGTATAATGCCTCCATAGTTGCACCATACAGTATAATGCCCCCATAGCTGCACCATACATTGTAATACCCCCCATATCTGCACCATACAGTGTAATGCCCTCCATAGCTGCACCACACAGTATAATGCCCACATATCTGCACCATACAGTATAATGCCCCCCCATATCTGCCCCATACTGTATAATGCCCCACATAGCTGCACCATGCTGTATAATGCCCCCATAGCTTCACCATACATTGTAATGACCCCCCATAGCTGCACCATACAGTTTAATGCCCCCCATAGCTGCACCATACAGTATAATGCCCCCATAGCTGCACCATACATTGTAATACCCCCCATATCAGCATCATACAGTATAATGCCCCACATAGCTGCACCATACAGTATAATGCCCCCCATAGTTGCACCATATAGTATAATGCCTCCATAGCTGCACCATACAGTATAATGCCCCCCCATAGTTGCACCATATAGTATAATGCCTCCATAGCTGCACCATACAGTATAATGCCTCCATAGCTGCACCATACAGTATAATGCCCCCCATAGCTGCACCATACAGTATAATGCCCCCCATATCTGCACCATATAGTATAATGTCCACATATCTGCACCATACAGTATAATGCCTCCATAGCTGCACCATACAGTATAATGCCTCCATAGCTGCACTATATAGTATAATTCCCCCATAGCTGCACCATACAGTATAATGCCTCCATAGCTGCACCATACAGTATAATGCCCCCCATAGCTGCACCATACAGTATAATGCCCCCCATATCTGCACCATATAGTATGATGCCTCCATAGCTGCACCATACAGTATATGGTCAGTCACTCACATTATATAAGGAGCCACAGAGCTGACACTTATTTGAGGGTTTTAGTTGTCAGTGGAGATATTTAGTGTTGGCGAGATATTTGGACATTGTGAGGATTGGTTGTGTTGGAAAGAGATTTGGACTTTCTGAACAGGATGAAGAAAGGCGACGAGGAGGAGCTCCCAGATGAGATGTGGAGAAAGATGGTGGAGGAGGCTGAGCCGGCATTCTGGACTTTAAAGTTTGCCAAAATCTCTTTTCAGCCAGTTCTGGAGACGATTCTAGAGGAGGATGAGGATGAGGAGGAAGCGGATGTAGTGGAGGAGGTTGTATATATTGAGGAGGGGAACATCAGCAGGCCCTTCGGTTGTCAGGTGAAGGAGGCCTGGCCAAGCGTGGAGTCACTCTTGACTTTAGAACGTCATGTGAAGGAGGCCTGGCCAAGCGTGGAGTCATTCATAAGTAGAAGATGTTGGATTACAAGATGTCTAAGGAGAAAGATCAGAAGCAACAACAGCCGAGATTCAGAGAGCCATCGCCCATCACGGTAACTTAGAGCCGTCTTCTGCTGTAACGCCAAGATATTAGAATAAGCCACCGATAATATCATTAAGATTATGTTATCCGAGACCTTATAACATCACAGGAAACAATTATAACATCAACATTTAAAACATAAGATCTATTATTTCCATCAGAAATATCACCACCAGATTGAATATCCTGATGCAACATCTGCCGGGCTGGAGATTACACTCACAACTTTCCAGGATTAAATGATTTCATTATTAATAATTATTCAGCTTAAAGGGAATGTGTTGCCAGAAAAACATGTTTTTTTTTTAAAAATTAAACATTTAGTGTGTGGGTGATTAAACATTGTTCAAATTTTTTTTATTTTTTTCGCGAGTCAGGAAATATTATAAATTTTTTCTAATTTATAATACTACCCATTTTTGGTCACTAGATGGAGCTAGTTCCCAAAATTGCAGCATTGCAACATTGGGTTAAAAGCCCTCGCTCTAGTGAGCTCTCAGCATCCCCCCCTCCTTTATCCAGGCTAGTGCCGGGATAAACGAGGGGTTTGAAAGGTTTAACCTCCTACACTGTGTGTCGCCATTTTTTGAGGTAACCCACAGTGTAGTAGGTTTACATACAGTAGTAAACACACACAAACACTAACATACATTGAAATCTCTTACCTGCTCCTGCCGCCGCGGCTCCCTCCGGCCCGTCCGCTCCCTTTGCTGCCGCTGTTCCATGTGCACAAGTCCGGAAGCCGCGACCGGAAGTAGTAATATTACTGTCCGGCCGCGACTTCCGGTCCACAGGAAAATGGCGCCGGACGGCGCCAATTTCGAATAGGACTGTGTGGGAGCGGCGCATGCGCAGTTCCCACACAGACGCCGTACACGGCAGTCAATGGGACGGGAGCCGTTCGCAGTCCCTATGGGACTGTGGCTGCCGTATTCCATGTCTGTGTGTGTCGTTAATCGACACACACAGAAATGGAACAAAAAATGGCAGCCCCCATAGGGAAGAAAAAGTGTAAAAATAAGAAACAGTAAAACACAAACACACAAATGAATATAAACATTTTTATTAAAGCACTAACATCTTTAACATATAAAAAAATTATTTGTGATGACACTGTTCCTTTAACAAAAACATTTGAAATAAAATAAAAAAATGTAAAAATAAATAGATTTTTCTCTCAATATTATTATTTTTTTATTAGGCAGCGCTCAGGTGACCATGGACTGTACCCACCTACCTATCTACTTTTTTCAAATGCTGCCAGTCTGCGTGGTTAGGGAAGAAAGATATTACCAGTAGAACACAAACATGTTATAAAGAGGAGAGAACAATGACTTTATAACTCCCTGCTGTCTGGCATACATGGATTTTTGCTTTTAGACTTTATGGCTCTGTATACATCCTTTGCATTTCCCTGAAGTGGAAGTGCCCCCTTTATTATACCGCATAAGGCCCAATACACATGACCGTATTTTTTCCCTCCCTTAAATACTGGCATAAATACGGGTCATTTTTCACACGTATTTATGGACCCGTTTTCTATGCTTCTCTTTACACGTAGAGAGAGATATTGCACTGCACTAATTGGCAGCCCCTTCTCTCTATCTAGCACTGATAACGAGAAGAGGCTGCTGATCAGTGCTGGATAGAGAGAATCGGCAACCCCTTCTCTCTATCCAGCACTGATCTCCAGCCTCATTTCTCTATCTAGCTCTGATCGACAGCCTCTTCTCTCTATCAGTGCTGGATAGAGAGAAGCGGCAGCCCTTTCGTGCAGAGTTCCCGCAGCGGAACGCAGTGATAGAAAGAAAAATAAGTTCATACGTACCCCGGCCGTTGTCTTGGTGATGCGTCCCTCTTTTGACATCCAGTCCGACCTCCCTGGATGACGCGGCAGTCCTTGTGTCCGCTGCAGCCTGTGATTGGCTGCAGCGGTCACATGGGATGAAATGTTATCCCAGGAGGCCGGACTGGAGGAAGAAGCAGGGAGTTCTGGGTAAGTATGAACTTTTTTTGTTGCAGGTTTTTGAAGGAAACATTAGAAATCTATATTGTGAGCGTCGCGCATGTTACTCGCTGTGCAGCGGTAGTCACTGTCCAGGGTGCTGAAAGAGTTACTGCCGATCAGTGCAGCCCCTTCTCTCTATCCAGCACTGATCGTTTAACTCTTTCAGCACCCTGGACAGTGACTACCACTGGACGGTGAGTACCATGCGTAGCAACGCTCCCATAATTACAGCTGCACACACGTAGCCATCCCTGATTACGGGAGCCCCATAGACTTTTATAGGCCTGCCCGTGCCGTAATTATGGCCTGAAATAGGACATGCTCTATATTTTTCAACGGCTCGGACACCTTCACGTAAGCAAACTGGAAGGTACCCGTGGCCAATAGAAGTCTATGGGCCCGTAATTACGGGTGTTTTTACAGTCGTGTGCATGGGGCCTTAGGCACTATATAGTAAATCCAAATAAGTTCTCTAAATTAGAAATCCGTACGTGTAAGAGCTGGGTGACAACTAACATGGCTGCCATATAGCTCCTACAGGCGTTGTCACCCAAGTTTACAAGACTCCTGAATGGTAGAAACAACAAAACAGCAGCACGGGATGTATCTCTGTATTACTACATAGACTTGACATACAGGGTCCTGGGAAAACTGGGTGCGGCCCCTGTGGAAGGAGTAACGGTGGCTATATTAGTTGTCACCTCACTAGTTGTCAACTCAAGGACCTGTAGGTGCGCTCCTCCAGCTGTGGTGACACTACAAGTACCAGCATGCACACACTTCTATACCATGACTATCCCCAGCAGTGGCCATTACTCAGCTACGCGCCTGGACAGCCCCAGCTCCTCATTGAGCCACTGGCAGATGATGGCAGGCATGGGTCTCGCCTGCCCGGGATCATCACACGCCGCTCGTTACCCTTCCAGGCCGCGTCCCGTCTCTATGATGACCGGCTCCGCAGCGACCGTTACCAAGGCCACAGTGTACTGGCTAGCTGGCTGTATTACTCTAGTGCGCCACCTGCTGTCAGGTGATGTCCAGGACTCCAGGAGGTCAGAAAACATCAGCACTCCTGCTGTTATGAAACTACAACACCCAGCATGCCCTGACAACTACAGACTTCATTTTCCAGGCAAAGGCTATCAGGGCATGCTGGGAATTGTAGTTTCACAACAGCTGGCATGCCGAAGGTTACTGACCCCTTAATTGTCTATAAATCATATAATAACCTCCTGTCACATTATAATATAACTACAGGTCACTAACGTCACCTGTCAGGGGGAATTTTGATGGGGCACGTGACATATTTGAATATAAGGCGATGTTCACACACTGGCGTAATGGTTACTGTTTATAATGGCGCTGTAACGTTTCCATTATACGACAGATCAAAATTGTGACCTATAAACCCCACTGAGTTACAATGGGGTCAATCTGTCTTCTGTTGAGGTTGACGGCATAGAGAGAACGCCGCAAGTTGTGCTATTTTTGGCCTCAAAGGGGGCGGAAACCTTGACAGATTCCCCGAAAAGAACGCCGAACGAGGAAAGTGAATGTTACAATTTTCCATAATAAATAATTGTAATCAATACTGATTGTTATCTGGGCTTCATATGTTGCGGTACTGTGTGCACGATAAAAAATTGTGCACGTTTTACCGCCAATTACAATGGTTTTACAATGTAGTTGTGTCCATCCTGGCATCAGCTGCTGCAGAACCTCATAATACACAACTCAGCTGCTGCAGAACCACATATTACACATCTCAGCTGCTGCAGAACCTCATAATACACATCTCAGCTGCTGCAGAACCTCATAATACACATCTCAGTTGCTGCAGAACCGCATAATACACATCTCAGCTGCTGCAGAACCTCATATTACACATCTTGTCAGGTCCGTATTTCACACCGAATAACCACCTCTGTAAATTGAAAGCTGAAGGCATGCTTGGAAGAAGTAAACCAGCCAAATATGTTTGGTACACAGCTTCCCTCTCTCAGCCAGGAGGAAGACTGAAAACTTTTTATTCAGAACAAAGAAACACAGAAAGAGACACATGCCTCTTCCCCAGAGATGTGGGAGTGCCCAAGCCCCCACCGGTTTCTCATACTCACTCTTCTTGCATTCCAGGGGGCGGTGTCTTCCATAGGTGTGTCCGACATGAACAAAGAACTTGTTATATATATCAGTATATTACACAAAGAACTGAAATGTATATACATATGTGTGAGGATAATATTTTTCAAACAATATACATGGTAATGATCCCTGACAGTCCCCCCTAAAAATATCATTACTCTATCCTTGAGTCTTGCCCAGCAACCTACCACTGACCACTCGAACCAGACGGGTAGTGGTTTTGGATTTCTTCACCAGCTTGAGACGAGATACTCCTGATGAGTGACCCCCCTTTGTACCTGGACTTCCAAGGTGTTGGAGTGGTCCTAACTTTCCCTATTCTCCTCTGGATACAGGATGGTTGTCTTGATATAATCTACAAACCGCTGCTGGTTGTAATATATATATATATATATAATTAATCCGGTCTACATTTTATTAATGGTAACAACTGTCGCACTGTCACTTACTGTCCTAATGGGACTTTTACCCCTGCAGATATGACAGGTCATGGGTTGCACAGTGACCTTCACCTCACACCTCCACACAAAACTCCTCAGATTGTAATTTGCAGCACCGTGGCATATTTACACACATTATAATTATAAACCTCAGACATTATAAACAATAGGTCCTCAACTAATAATGATAATGCTATCACCCTCAGGTTTCGGGTCCCATCAGTTCATTGCCAGTCCTGTACACCATCGTCTTCTTCTTCTCCTGTCTTCTGCTGTTCACTGACTGTCACCCTCAGGGTAACCCACACAATTGTGGAGTCAGACTACGTTGGTGTCCAGTGGGGGAGTTATTATTACCCCCTCCTAGCCACTTACTTATCAAAACACTTGATCCTGCTGACGGATTCACTCAGGTCTTTGGTCTTTACTTTGATCTTTGCTGATGTCATCAGGACTTGGTTTGGTCCTTCTCATCTGTCCGACACCGTCTCCTTTAGTTTACGTCATCAGGCTGTACATAGCACCTCATGCTGTGAGCCTGGGGTGAGATCCCACGTAGGCGGATTAGTGGAGTTGTATTGTGACTATCACGAACCCTCCGCAACTGTACTCTTCCTCTGGCAAGTTATTTGTCTGGGCGGCTGCTTAGAATTGTGACACTGCCGTCAGTTCATGATAAACGTGTTGTAGTGGCTCAGGCTGCTGGGGACCCCCAACTCTTTTCAATTGTTAAAATAAATACTAATCTGGTGATAACATAATTCGCATACATTATAAACGTTGTTCTAAGTACATACAATAATGTCAGGCCCTTAAATGACATCAAACACCTTTATATATATATATATATATATATATATATATATATATATATATATATATATATATATATATATATATATATATATATATATATATATAAATATAAGGAAAAACTTCTCTGTTCCAATGGACAGGGCACCTAGAATATGTGTGATTACTGGGTACATTTCATTTGCACTTGGTGATACTCTTTCAGCAGGATTTGTACCTTGATCTCAGCTGATCGCCTAGAACATCTCCACCTCACAGAAATATACACAGATTCCACATGTTTATCTGACAAGTGTCTCAAACCAATTTTTCTTACTCTAATCTGGTTTGTTCTACCTGGGAAGGCCTCTCAAGGTCTGTTCTCTTCGTGTGAGGCGGGTATGATAAGGTTGGCACCGGTCTGCCAGGACTGTTCTGTAGGCAAATCAAACAGCTCTAACAGAATTTAGCAGCAACAGCTGTAAAGCCTGGGACATACCAATTAGATCTTACCACGTCGATCCTTGCAGTCTTGGGGCATAGGTGAGGTCATACACCATCAATGCAAGTGCCATCAAGAGTGCCTTGGGTGTTACCGGTTCACCTTCCCTTATCCGTCCACATTCTGTTAGAATCTGGTTCTCACGCCTTCCGCTCCCAGTTGGACTCTTCCTGTGGAGAACAAGCTTTTTCATTGTATAAACATTAACTGATCTTAATCAAATAATTAATTTGAAGAAAAACATTAACAAATAACATCTTTACATCAAACGTTCACACTGGTCAGTAACTAAGACTTACAAATTGATTCTTCTTCTTTATATACATATCTATACATACACATATACACTGCACAGAATTCTCTGCTCTAAAATTTTCCTTTCACAACAAAAATAAAAATAAACAAATAAAAATGTTTTCAAATGGGAATATTCCACTTCTGTGCCTTTTATCTGACGCATGACTCTAATAGTCCAATGCTAAGGCTGGTCCAGAACTTTACATAAAACTTAACTTCAGTATTTAATATTCCCACAACACTTCTTAAATACAATTATTAAACAAACTAACTTTGGAATAACATCTGGAGAACTGCTGATATCTTATTGTACAAACATCAGGTCAATACTTGGGATAACACTGTTCCCCCGTCCCTTACACACAACGTCTGCAGTGGGGAAGATACCGGCCGGGCTTCAGGCCCCCCTGAGAACAGATCTACACACACGAGCACATTGTCATACACTTCTACCTCGGGTAGTTGTATGTTCTGCAGTTGCTGGGACTGTTAATCTGGCCGGGCTCCACTTTTCACAGGTACCTTTGCTGTTTTACCTATGTCATGCCGTGCACACATCATGCCGGCTGCTACAAACCTAGCGGTGGCATTATTGTATCCAGGGACAAGCCAATTTACTGATACCTGACTGCACATACCCTTGTTGTCAGTTCTGTCCTCTCTCGCTCTCTCAATTGGCTTACCCGATGATCCAATAAAGTTCCTACTACCAATGGGCCCATAATTGTGGGCGATGCCAAAAGCGTACCTAGAGTCAGTGTAAATGTCGGCCGTCTTACCTTTTGCCAGGTTACAAGCCTCAGCGAGCACCTCCAGCTCCGCTCCTTGAGATGAACAAGAAGGTGAGAGTGGTTTCCGGGTAATTTACCTGGTGCTTCGTATCCTGTCTTGTACATATTGTATAATAAAATCTCTTTATTACAAATTTACATTAGAAACCCATGTCAATGATCCCTGACAATCTCAGCTGCTGCAGAACCTCATAATACACATCTCAGCTGCTGCAGAACCGCATAATACACATCTCAGCTGCTGCAGAACCTCATAATACACCTCTCAGCTGCTACAGAACCTCATAATACACAACTCAGCTGCTGCAGAACCTCATAATACACATCTCAGCTGCTGCATAACCTCATAATATACATCTCAGCTGCTGCAGATTATAAAGGATGAGGGTGTTACATATCAGTCAGTGGTGAACAGGAATCTCCCACTTAGGCTTTATACACACGTTGCGTAATGTGATGGGGAAAATATGCATCAAAACCGCAAGAAAGTGCAGGAATTTTGCAGGTAACAACTGCTCCCAATTGCGCGTTTTTCTATGCGTTTTCTGATGCGGTTTTCATGCTGCTGATTTTGGTGCGTTTCTCCTTAGAACTAGGCAGATACAATTTGCAAGCGGAAACGCAATATAAATTGACATGCTGTGGATTTTACGCAACATGTACATGAGATTTTCACACGCAAAACCGCACGTAATACGCATCGTGTGCATTGAGCCTTAGGCTTCATACATACGTTGCAAAACTTAATCCGGAAATATCGGATAAAAACCGCAGATAAACGCAAGTAAAATCCGAACTTAAAAACGTTGTTAGGTGCTGTTTTTAGTGTCGACGCGGAAATATGCGGATTATACAATTTTAACGACAGTGATGCAAAATAAATTAACGTGCTGTATAAATATATATATTTATATATATTATTATAACAGATGACACCTTTCCATTCCGCTATAAGGAGTCATCATTTGGCTTCAAGTAACATGGCCGCCTGACTGCAGTGATGTCACAGAGCTAATATCAGGGTTGGGGGTCACTTATTATGACAGGGTGTTGTCACTGTAGCGATGTCACAGAGCTAATATCAGGTGTAAAGGTCACTTATTATGACAGGGTGTGGTCACTGCAGTGATGTCACAGAGTTAATATCAGGTGTAAAGGTCACTTATTATGACAGGGTGAGGTCACTGCAGTGATGTCACAGAGCTAATATCAGGGTTGGGGGTCACTATGAGAGGGAGATGTCACACTCACATATGATGTCATAATGACAAGAAGTTATATAATCCCTGAGTACTGTGACATCAGCGCCATTTCCTGAGTTGATGCTTTTGCTGACACTTCATTTTGGTTCCGGAAGGGCGAACTACTTTGTATTACACATCTAGTGTTTACTTCCCGAGCATCTTATTGGTCCTTGATCAAGGCCCAATAACATCGGGACCACCTGAGAACTTAGTTCTCGAATTTTCCATCAATCCAGCCTCAGGTAACTAAGCCATGAGTTCCCAAGAGCTGCGTCAGCTGACTGCTGACAATGATGCATGGCTGAGCCGGCCCGAAAATCAAGGTAAGTGACATGTTTGGAACTTTCCTGGGAGGGGTTATCCCTGGGGTCTGTTGGGCAATGTTTTAGTTAGACAGTGCATTTTCCATCTTCTATTTCTTTTCCTTGGGGGCGGTTTTACCTTCAGCCCAGTTCCACCCCTGCCTTGTGACATCTATACTCAGCAGCTTTACTCAGACCATAGTTGAACTGATCTTTGCAAGGGTTCCCCTCTCCCTAATTCCCATAACAGCAATAGGGTCCGTCCCTATGACCCAAAAGTAATTGATAAAAATGTGTAAAATTCTAATAAATTATAACCTGTTTATAACCTCTTTATAGGTCAGGCCATTATTCTCCAAAGACTCAGGTCTTCCCAAAGAGAACAGGGAAGACCTTCTACCATCGATGATGTCACTGGGAGGAGAGAGAGACGGGTCAGAGTTCCTCTGTGGCGCAGGGGACAAGAAGAGAGCAGGGAAAGAAGCCGCTCTCCACTAAGACCCGCCCTCGCGGAGCCATCCAGAATAACAGGAGAGAGCAGCAGGGACGACGGCCGTCAAGTAAGTGGATCTGAAACCAGCACCACTGGATTTGAATTCAGATGGCCAAATGCCATTCCACCCCTCCGCAGACCCATAGAGGTACCAGCTCCGAGCAGACCTCCTGTCGTCATGACACCACTGCCACAGGCAATGCCACAGGTGCAGCCACCACCACCACCTGCACAAAATCTACCCCTGCAGGGAAGACGGCAGCCCAGGCCCAGAGGGAGAGCACAGCAAATTCAGAACCTCCCAACAAGAAATCTATCATCTCTAGAGGAGGCCGAGTCATGTGTCATCTGCATGACTGAGTATGAGAGCGGGGAACTGGTCACACTGCTACCATGTAGCCATACCTTCCATCAGGGCTGCGTCTCTACCTGGCTCCGCACCAACCCTCAGTGCCCTCTGTGCCGTAGCCACTGCTTCCAATAAAGCACCAAAGAAACAAAACTGAAAGCTTCAAGAAGGAGGAGACGATGATGGCGCTGGCAGGAGAAGAGAACATGTATTTATAGGAACACTGATCCCATCATGTGCGGTGATCCTGATAACTGCCACATCTCCAGACTCGCATGTTGTCATATATTCCATCCATTGTCAAATTATTCCTAAATATAAAAACTATTTACCATCTTTATATCTGGTGTGTAGAGTTGTTGTTTACTATATATATTATTCTACACCACATCTGCTGCAGGACCTCATAATACAGAATACACACCTCAGCTGCTGCAGAACATCATAATACAGACTACAAACCTCAGCTGCTGCAGAATATCATAATACAGAATACACACCTCAGCTGCTGCAGAATATCATAATACAGAATACACACCTCAGCTGCTGCAGAACATCATAATACAGAATACACACCTCAGCTGCTGCAGAACATCATAATACAGAATACACACCTCAGCTGCTGCAGAACATCATAATACAGAATACACACCTCAGCTGCTGCAGAACATCATAATACAGAATACACACCTCAGCTGCTGCAGAACATCATAATACAGAATACACACCTCAGCTGCTGCAGAACATCATAATACAGAATACACACCTCAGCTGCTGCAGGACTCCATAATACAGAATACACACCTCAGCTGCTGCAGAACATCATAATACAGAATACACACCTCAGCTGCTGCAGAACATCATAATACAGAATACACACCTCAGCTGTTGCAGAATATCATAATACAGAATACACACCTCAGCTGCTGCAGAACATCATAATACAGAATACACACCTCAGCTGCTGCAGAACAACATAATACAGAATACACACCTCAGCTGCTGCAGGACTCCATAATACAGAATACACACCTCAGCTGCTGCAGAACATCATAATACAGAATACACACCTCAGCTGCTGTAGAACATCATAATACACACCTCAGCTGCTGCAGAACATCATAATACACACCTCAGCTGCTGCAGAACCTGAATATACACTCTTCAGCTGCTGCAGAACCTGAAAATACAGAATATATACAACAGCTGCTGCAGAACTTCATAACACCCATCTCAGCTGCTGCAGAACTTCATAATAGGGGTCCACTGCGGCCTTGTGCTTTTATATGGTCACAGGTGATCTTAGGCTTGCGTGCAGCGACCATGGAAACCCATTTTATGAAGCTCTGGACGCTGCACAGATCTGGTGCTGATGTCACTTCTAGAAGCAGTGTGGATGTCTGTAGTGAGTGATATACCAGAGGACAGGGGATTGTTACACTCCATGATTCAGAACTTGGCGACCCTGCTTTGCGAGTTTGCATGGTCTACCGCTTTGTATCTGAGCTATCGTTACTCCTAAACGCTTATACTTTACAATATTAGCGCTTAACACTGATCGGGGCAGATCTAGCAGATAATGTTAACACTTACAGGTGACCGGGACAGATCTAGCAGAAAATAATAATATCACTTACAGGTGACCGGCGCAGAGCCAGCAGATAATAATAATAAGGGTATGTTCACACGGCGGGGGTCCGTAACGGCTGAAATTACGGGGATGTTTCACCCTGAAAACATACCCGTAAATTCAGCCGTACCGGCATGTGCAGGCGCTTGAACGCCGCGTCAATTACGGCCGTAATTAGCGCTGCTATTCATTGGAGTCAATGAATAGCGGCTCCAATTACGGCCAAAGAAGTGACAGGTCACTTCTTCTACGCGGGCGTCTATTTACGCGCCGTCATTTGACAGCGGCGCGTAAATATACGCCTCGTGTGAACAGACAAACGTCTGCCCATTGCTTTCAATGGGCAGATGTTTGTCAGCGCTATTGAGGCGCTATTTTCAGACGTAATTCGGGGCAAAAACGCCCGAATTACGTCCGTAAATAGGCCGTGTGAACATACCCTAATGCTTACAGGTGACCAGGGCAGATCTAGCAGATAATAATAATAATAATAACACTTACAGGTGACCAGCGCAATTCTAGTAGATACTAGTAATAACACTTAGGGTATGTTCACACGGCCTATTTACGGACGTAAATCGGGCGTTTTTGCCCCGAATTACGCCCGAAAATAGCGCCTCAATAGCGCTGACAAACATCTGCCCATTGAAAGCAATGGGCAGACGTTTGTCTGTTCACACGAGGCGTATATTTACGCGCCGCTGTCAAATGACGGCGCGTAAATAGACGCCCGCGTAGAAGAAGTGACCTGTCACTTCTTTGGCCGTATTTGGAGCCGCTATTCATTGACTCCAATGAATAGCAGCGCTAATTACGGCCGTAATTGACGCGGCGTTCAAGCGCCTGCACATGCCGGTACGGCTGAATTTACGGGGATGTTTTCAGGCTGAAACATCCCCGTAATTTCAGCCGTTACGGACCCCCGCCGTGTGAACATACCCTTAGGGTATGTTCACATGGCTTATTTACGGACGTAATTTGGGTGTTTTACGCCTCGATTTACGTCCGAAAATGTGCCTCGATAGCGTTGGCAAACATCTGCCCATTCATTAGAATGGGTCTTACGATGTTCTGTGCACACGGCCATTTTTTTTACGCCCCGCTGTCAAAAGGCGGGGCGTAAAAAAGACGCCCGCGTCAAAGAAGTGCCTGTCACTTCTTCAGAAGTAAATGGAGCCGTTTTCCATGGACTCCATGGAAAACCAGCTCCATTTAACGTCCGTAATGGACGCAGCAAAAAGCGCCTCAACATGCCATTACGGCTGAAATTACGGTTCTGTTTTCTCTTGAAAACAGCCCCGTAATTTCAGCCGTTACGGACGCTGCCGTGTGAACATACCCTTACAGGTGACCGGGGCAGAGCCAGCAGATAATAATAATAACAACACTTAGAGTATGTTCACACGCTTAGCAAAAAACGTCTGAAAATATGGAGCTGTTTTCAAGGGAAAACGGCCTCTCATTTTCAGGCATTTTTGAAGCAACTCGTGGTTTTTGTGGCGTATTTTACTGTAGTTTGTGGAGCTGTTTTTCAATGGAGCCAATGAAAAACGCCTCCAAAAACGTCCCAAGAAATGCCCTGCACTTCTTTTGACGCGGCGTCATTTTACGCGCCGTATTTTGACAATGACACGTAAAATTACGCCTCGTGGGAACAGAACACCGTAAATCCTATTGCAAGCAATGGGCAGATGTTTGGAGGTGTAATGGTGCCGTTTTTTGTAATGGTGCAGCTTCTCTCCAGCGTTTTAGGGTTCAGGTGGCGAAAAAATTCCAAGCGCGCTAGAGTGTGTTTTAGAGTCTATTTTACCTTTTGGGACCGAAAGTTTTATATGGACGGACGCGGTCCGTTTAAGCATTTCGCCGTCACCGCCGGTGGTGAAAAGTGAAAAATGAAATCTTCAGGGAAGCGACCGGCGTCGTTTCTGACTCTGGAAGTTTACCACTAAAGGTCTAAGCAAGACAAATGTGCAGTTTCGTGGTGGTGGCACGCACGGTTCACGCCCAGCAAAAATGTTCAAGGCACGTTGGCGAACATTTTCACAGAGTCTAAATCTAAAACGTGACCCGATTGACCCGAGCTAGGTGTCCATTCGTTCGCCTTGCAAAGCCGAACAATACCACACCTGACTCGGTCGTCTTTTCTAAAAGCGGACTCCTCTTTTGCCCCATAAACATGGCTGAATTTCCTTATTTAGAGCTTAATATTGATCGTTTTACCAAAAGTTTTCCGTAACCGCTCAATGTGGAGTTACGAGCCCCGAAGCCATTATACGTCACCATCTCCTGAGTATGTACGCAAATCCTCGCTAGCGACGCCTGTTTCTACACACGGTTTCAATTTATTTTTATAAAAAAATTAATATCTTAAAAACTACCTCTTGAATATACCTAATATTTGTTACACATGTAGCCCTTGACACTCTGACCTATCCTAAGAAACTTCATGGTTCTGTAACGTGCGCTTGGCTCACAAAAGCTATTTTTACGCACGTTTACAATTTAGTTCTAATGAAAAAATAATGTCTTAAAAGCGAATCGCCTCAAAGCCATCAAACTTCTTACACCTGTAGCAGCTGACACTCTGACCTACCCTAAAAAATGTCAAGGGTCTGTGTAATTTACGATTTAATTCTACTAAATAAACAATATCATAAACAATAGTAGTGCAAAAGCCCTAATTTTTCATAAACATCTAGCCTTTGACGCTCTGACCTACCATATAAAAACTCAGGCCAGTAGGACCGATGGAGCACGTGCAGCGGGCCATACAAATGATGCCTTTTTCACTAAAATGGGTATAAATAATCATTTTCCACAATGCTGTCCCAGAGCATTTCACAACAAGCAACGAACCGCAGGTCTGATGGAATCGATCTAGGCGTCCATTCGTGCGACTTACACAGACGAATAATAAAATACCTGGCTCGGTCATTTGCTGTAAATGGGGAACCCTCTCCTGCCCCCGAAACATGGCGCAGTTCTTTCATTTATAGCTAAATTTGAGCGGTTTTAGTTAAATATTTACGTAACTGGGGTGGCGGAGTATTTAAACTAGGGCTGAGGAGGGAGGTCAATGTAGAAAAAAAAGGGGTAGCCAGGTTAGAGAGGGGTCAGACTATATTGGTGGGGGGAGAAACAGAATGTGGGGAGAGGACTAGGCAACAAGATAAGGAGATCCTTTCGTTACAAAACATCAGTGTAAATAAAAAGGCCCAAATGTCAAATCACATTTCTGATAATAAAAGTGATAAACTGACAGGCAAGTTAAAGCGTATGTTCACAAATGCCAGAAGTCTAGCAAGCAAAATGGGGGAGCTGGAGGCCTTGATACTGGAAGAAAATATAGATATAGTTGGTGTTGCTGAAACATGGCTGGACTCTTTACATGACTGGGCTGTAAATCTACAGGGTTTTACACTTTTTCGGAAAGACAGGACAAATAGGAAAGGTGGTGTGTATGTCTGTATGTGAGAAATGATATGAAGGCGAGTGTGAAAGAGACAATAGTGGGTGAATACTGTGAGGAGGTTGAAACCTTGTGGGTGGAACTAGAAAGGGAGGTAAACACTGAAAAAATTACTTTTGGTGTAATCTATAGACCCCCCAATATAACTGAGGAGATGGATGTTCTGCTATATAAACAGATGGAGCGGGCTGCACAGGCGGGTACTGTAGTGATAATGGGAGATTTTAATTTCCGGGATATTAATTGGTGTCATGGTTCAGCTTCAACTGCAAAGGGGAGACATTTCCTCAACCTGTTGCAGGAAAATTTTATGGGCCAGTTTGTGGAAGACCCGACTAGAGGTGAAGCTCTGTTGGATCTGGTCATTTCTAATAATGCAGATCTTGTTGGGAATGTCAATGTTCGTGAAAACCTCGGTAACAGTGATCATAATATAGTTACATTTTACCTATACTGTAAAAAACAAACGCAGGCTGGGAGGGCAAAAACATTTAATTTTAAGAAAGCCAATTTCCCCAGGATGAGGGCTGCAATTCAGGATATGGACTGGGAAGAACTAATGTCAAATAATGGGACAAATGATAAATGGGAGATTTTCAAATCTACTTTGAGTTATTATAGTGCAAAATTTATTCCTATAGGTAACAAGTATAAACGACTCAAATTAAACCCCACATGGCTTACACCTTCTGTGAAAGGGGCAATACACGACAAAAAAAGGGCATTTAAAAAATACAAATCTGAGGGTACAGCTGTAGCCTTTGTAAAATATAAAGAGCTTAATAAAATCTGTAAAAATGTAATAAAATTAGCAAAAATACAAAATGAAAGGCAGGTGGCCAAGGATAGTAAAACAAATCCCAAAAAATTCTTCAAGTATATAAATGCTAAAAAGCCAAGGTCTGAACATGTAGGACCCCTAGATAATGGTAATGGGAAGTTGATCACAGGGGATCAAGAGAAGGCAGAGTTACTAAATGGGTTCTTTAGCTCTGTATATACAACTGAAGAAAGAGCAGCTGATGTAGCCGGTGCCAGTGCTGTTAATATATCAGTTGATATACTGAATTGGATGAATGTAGAGATGGTCCAAGCTAAATTAAATAAAATAAATGTGCACAAGGCCCCGGGACCAGATGGGTTACACCCTAGAATTCTTAAAGAGCTTAGTTCAGTTATTTCTGTCCCCCTTTTCATAATATTCAGAGAATCTCTAGTGACTGGTATAGTGCCAAGGGACTGGCGCAGCGCAAATGTGGTGCCTATTTTCAAAAAGGGCTCTAGGTCTTCCCCAGGTAATTATAGACCAGTAAGCTTAACATCCATCGTGGGGAAAATGTTTGAGGGGCTATTGAGGGACTATATACAGGATTATGTGACAATAAATAGCATTATAAGTGACAGCCAGCACGGTTTTACTAAGGACAGAAGCTGTCAAACTAACCTAATCTGTTTTTATGAAGAGGTGAGCAGAAGTCTAGACACAGGGGCCGCTGTGGATTTAGTGTTTTTGGACTTTGCAAAGGCATTTGACACTGTCCCCCATAGACGCCTAATGGGTAAATTAAGGACTATAGGTTTAGAAAATATAGTTTGTAATTGGATTGAGAATTGGCTCAAGGACCGTATCCAGAGAGTTGTGGTCAATGATTCCTACTCTGAATGGTCCCCAGTTATAAGTGGTGTACCCCAGGGTTCAGTGCTGGGACCACTATTATTCAACTTATTTATTAATGATATAGAAGATGGGATTAATAGCACTATTTCTATTTTTGCAGATGACACCAAGCTATGTAATATAGTTCAGTCTATGGAAGATGTTCATGAATTGCAGGCAGATTTAAACAAACTAAGTGTTTGGGCATCCACTTGGCAGATGAAGTTTAATGTAGATAAATGTAAAGTTATACATCTGGGTACGAACAACCTGCATGCATCATATGTCCTAGGGGGAGCTACACTGGCGGATTCACTTGTTGAGAAGGATCTGGGTGTACTTGTAAATCATAAACTCAATAACAGCATGCTGTGTCAATCAGCTGCTTCAAAGGCCAGCAAAATATTGTTGTGTATCAAAAGAGGCATGGACTCGCGGGACAGGGATGTAATATTACCACTTTACAAAGCATTAGTGAGGCCTCATCTAGAATATGCAGTTCAGTTCTGGGCTCCAGTTCATAGAAAGGATGCCCTGGAGTTGGAAAAAATACAAAGAAGAGCAACGAAGCTAATTAGGGGCATGGAGAATTTAAGTTATGAGGAAAGATTGAAAGAATTAAACCTATTTAGCCTTGAAAAAAGACGACTAAGGGGGGACATGATTAACTTATATAAATATATTAATGGCACATACAAAAAATATGGTGAAATCCTGTTCCTTGTAAAACCCCCTCAAAAAACAAGGGGACACTCCCTCCGTCTGGAGAAAAAAAGGTTCAAGCTGCAGAGGCGACAAGCCTTCTTTACTGTGAGAACTGTGAATCTATGGAATAGCCTACCGCAGGAGCTGGTCACAGCAGGGACAGTAGATGGCTTTAAAAAAGGGTTAGATAATTTCCTAGAACAAAAAAATATTAGCTCCTATGTGTAGAAATGTTTCCTTCCCTTTTACCTTCCGTTGGTTGAACTTGATGGACATGTGTCTTTTTTCAGCCGTACTAACTATGTAACTGTTTATAGTGAAGTTCCGAGCCCTGGAACGTTCATGCATCACCATGTCCTGAGTATGTCTACCACAACTCATGACCCTGCGTTGTGCGGTTCGACCAGAAAAACCTCGTCACGACGGCTGTATTTTAGGCTAGTTTACAATAAAGAAACAATATCTAATAAAGAAACAATATGTGATAAACTAATCTTCCAAAAGCCGTAACATTTTATATACTCGTAGCCTTTGACACTCTTACCTACACCCTAAAAAATCAGGGCACCCAAACAAACGTAAAATTCTTGAGCAAACAAATCTCTGTGCTCAATAATTTATTGCTGTCAACCCCGGTAGTTTTTATGCCAGGCCATACAGGTGCGATGATCCCTTCCACCCAGGTCTCTGAATGCCCCATAGGCCCAACCAGCCTAGGAGAGGTTGGTCAGAACGGGCCAACCGATGGAGCTTCCCACCCGTTTGTAAATCTCAGTATTTATTTTTTTTTTTCGTTTTTTTGAGTCAACTTTAGATGGTGCAAAAGTAAAGGCCTGGCCATGACAGAGCCCATATGATGTCATGCAGATATGAGTCTCTACAGTTACCTACAAGGGAGCCTTAGCCACTCCATTTGACATTGTATGGTATCATCGTATGACATCATATTCCAGAAACATTGTTCCTAGGGGAGAACACCTTTATAAAATAGCACCCAATGGCGCCTGACACAGGTTTTTTTCCGTATTCTGTGTAAATTCAAAAATTTTCTTGAGAGAAAATTGGAGACATACAGAGGTACAGTGTGGCTCCATACATTTCTTGACTACTGAACTACAGTACTGTACAATTCAGAACTACTCAGTCATCTATTTTTTTAATTATTAAGCTTCCTTAACCCCTTGAGGACCAAGCTCATTTTGGCCTTGAGGACCAGACCCATTTTTTCAAATCTGACATGTGTCACTTTATGTGGTAATAACTTGGCAATGCTTTTACCTATCCAAGCGATTCTGAGATTGTTTTCTCATGACATATTGTACTTTATGTTAGCGAAAAAATTTGGTTGATAAATTCATTTCTTATTTGTGAAAAACACCAAAATTTAGAGGAAATTTGAAGAAATTATGATTTTTCCAATTTTAAATGTATCTGCTTGTAAAACAGATAGTAATACCACACAAAATAGTTACTAATTAACATTTCCCATATGTCTACTTTATGTTTGCATTGTTTTTTGAACGTCCTTTTATTTTTCTAGGACGTTACAAGGCTTAGAACTTTAGCAGCAATTTCTCACATTTTTAAGAAAATTTCAAAAGGCTATTTCATTCAGGGACGAGTTCAGTTCTGAAGTGGTTTTGAGGGCCCTATATATTAGAAACCCCCATAAAACAACCCATTTTGAAAACTGCACCCCTCAAAGTATTCAAAACAGCATTCAGAAAGTGTTTTAACCCTTTAGGCATTTTACAGGAATTGAAGGAATGTAGAGCTGAAATGTTCAAATTTCATTTTTTTTTTTACAAAATTAATTTGTAATACATTTTTTTCTGTACCACAGAAGGTGTTACCTGAAAAATGCATCTCAATATTTATTGCCCAGGTTATGCAGTTTTTAGAAATATCCCACATGTGGCCCGAGTGCGCTAATGGACTGAAATACCGGCCTCCGAAGCAAATGAGCACCTCGTGGATTTTGAGGCCTCCTTTTTTTAGAATATATTTTAGGAACCATGTCAGGTTTGAAGAAGTCTTGTGGTGCCAAAACAGTGGAAACCCCCAAAAGTGACCCCATTTTTTAAACTACACCCCTCAGGGAATTTATCTAGGGGTATAGTTAGCATTTTGACCCCACAGGTATTTTGCTATATTTATTGGAGTTAGTCTGTGAAAATGAAAATCTCGAATCTCGAAAATGTCGAATTTTTGCAAGGAATAAAGGAGAAAAAGCACCCCAACATTTGTAAAGCAATTTCTCCCGATTACGGAAATACCCCATATGTGGTAATAAACTGCTGTTTGGACCCACAGCAGGGCTCAGAAGGGACGGAGCGCCATTTGGATTTTGGAGCGCTGATTTTACTGGAATGATTTTCGGTGCCGTGTCACGTTTGCAACACCCTGGAGGGGCCTAAACAGTGGAAACCCCCCAAAAGTGACCCCATTTTGGAAACTACACCCCTCAAGGAATTTTTCTAGTGGTATAGTTAGCATTTTGACCCCACAGGTTTTTTGCTGAATTTATTGGAATTACTCTGTTAAGATGAAAAGAGACTTTTTTTCTGAAAAAAAACTGAATTTTCTAATTTTTATAAGGAATAAAGGAGAAAAAGAACCTCAACATTTGTAAAACAATTTCTCCTGATTACGGTAATACCCCATTATGTGGTAATAAACTGCTGTTTGGACCCACGGCAGGGCTCAGAAGGGCCGGAGCAACATTTTGATTTTGCAGCGCAGATTTTGCTGAATTGGTTTCTGGGGGCCATGTCGCATTTGCAGAGTCCCTGAAGTACCAGTACAGTAGAAATTCCCCAGGTGTGATCCCAATTTGGAGACTATACCCCTGAAAGAATTAAATTAGATGTGTGGTGAGTATTTTGAACCCTCAGGTGTTTAATAGATTTTATTAGAATTGGTCCGTGAAAATGAAAAAAAATTATTTTTCTAATAACCTGTAGATTTAGCTCATAATTTTTCATTTCCACAAGGAATACAGGAGAAAAGACACCCCAAAATGTGTTACACAATTTCTCCTGAGTAGGGAAATACCCCATATGTGGTTGTAAACGGCTATTTGGACATGCGGCAAGGGTCTAAACTGAAAAAGCGCTATTTCATTTCTGGAGTGGAGATTTTACAAAATTTGTTTTTGACGCCATGTTGCATTGCGCTGAGGTACCAGTACAGTGAAAACTCCAGAGAAGTGACCCCTTTTAGGAAACTACACCCCTCAAAGAATTAATCTAGAAGTGTAGTGAGCATTTTGACCCCCAAAGGTTTTGCAGAAATTAGTGCACAGTGGATGTTGCCGATTGAAAATTGCCATTTTCCACAGATATGCTATTTCAGTCCCCAATGTGTTGTTCCCAGCTTGTAACTTGTCGCCCCATAAATTGTTAAGCGGTTCTCCATAGTATGGTAATACCCCATATGTGGTCATAAACTGCTGTTTGGGCACACTGCCAGGCCCAGAAGGAGCGCCATTTGGCTTTTGGAGCGCAGATTTTGCTTGGTAGTAGTTTTGTTTAGTGTTTTACTGGTGTTTCCGTTTATAATGTGGAGGCATATGTAATCTGGGCGGAGTACATCAGGGTATATGTAAGCTGGGCGGAGTACATCAGGGTATATGTAAACTGGGCGGAGTACATCAGGGTATATGTAAGCTGTGCGGAGTACATCAGGGTATATGTAAGCTGGGCGGAGTACATCAGGGTATATGTAAGCTGGGCAGAGTGCAACAGGGTATATGTAAGCTGGGCGGAGTACATCAGGGTATATGTTAGCTGGGCAGAATACATCAGGATATATGTAAGCTGGGCGGAGTACATCAGGGTATATGTAAGCTGGGCGGAGTACATCAGGGTATATGTAAACTGCGCGGAGTACATCAGGGTATATGTAAGCTGCACGGAGTGCATCAGGGTATATGTAAACTGCGCGGAGTACATCAGGGTATATGTAAGCTGGGCGGAGTACATCAGGGTATATGTAATCTGTGCGGAGTACATCAGGGTATATGTAAGCTGGGCGGAGTACATCAGGGTATATGTAAACTGCGCGGAGTACATCAGGGTATATGTAAGCTGCACGGAGTGCATCAGGGTATATGTAAACTGCACGGAGTACATCAGGGTATATGTAAGCTGGGCGGAGTACATCAGGGTATATGTAAACTGCGCGGAGTACATCAGGGTATATGTAAGCTGCACGGAGTGCATCAGGATATATGTAAACTGCGCGGAGTACATCAGGGTATATGTAAGCTGGGCGGAGTACATCAGGGTATATGTAAACTGCGCGGAGTACATCAGGGTATATGTAAGCTGCACGGAGTGCATCAGGGTATATGTAATCTGGGCGGAGTACATCAGGGTATATGTAAGCTGGGCGGAGTACATCAGGGTATATGTAAACTGCGCGGAGTACATCAGGGTATATGTAAGCTGCACGGAGTGCATCAGGGTATATGTAAGCTGGGCGGAGTACATCAGGGTATATGTAAGCTGGGCGGAGTGCAACAGGTCATGATAGGATGATGTAATAATGGGGAGAATGAATAATACAATTAATTATCCATGGATAGTGACATACGCTTTGAACCAATCCTTTATGCACAGGCCGGATTATTGGGTGCAGGAGTCACACTTCTAAAGGGTGTCTGTGGTGTTGTACAAAATATCCGCACTCCAGCATTGCCTAATCTTTGACTTCTTCACTAGCCCCATATGTAGCACAGACCCCAAAATGTCATTGTTTCCGCTGCATTTACAGGGTCTACCAGTGGGGGCTGCAAATGATGACGTGGGGTTTTAGGTGAAGAACTGCTGCACATATAAATTAGTTTGGGCCGTCGTTCTGCATTATTGCGTTCCAAGAGTCATAACTTTTTATTTTTCCATTGACGAGCTGTGTGAGTGCTTGATTTTCATGGGACGAGCTGTAGTTTTTATTACTATCATTTTGGGGTACATGCGATAATTTGATCAGTTTTTTTTATAATTTTTTAACGGCGTTCTCTGTGCAGTATAAACAACATGTTTACTTTATTCTGCGGTTTGATACGATTATGGCAATACCAAATGTATATTGTTTTTATATGTTTTACTACTTTTACACAATAAAAACACTTTTTTCTAAATAAAATGTTTTAGTGTCACCATGTCCTGAGAACCATAACTTTTTTATTTTTTTGTCGACGGAGCTTTGTGAGTGCTTGTTTTTTGCGTGACACACTGTAGTCTTTATTGGTACCATGTTTGGCTACGCGCGACTTTTTGATCACTTTTTATTCAATTTTTTTGGAAACAACATGACCAAAAAAGGAAATTCTGACATTGTTTTTTTATTGTATTTTTTTTACGGTGTTCACCGTCCGGGATAAATAATATGATATTTTTTTAGGTCAGGCCGAAACGAACGCGATAGGCGATACCTATTATGTCTAGTTTTTGTTGTTTTTTTTGTTTTTTTCTAATTATAAAGGACTTGATCAGGGAAACAGGGCGATTATTGTTTTTATTACGTAAAACGTTTATTTATTTATTTAAAACTTTTTTTTTTTCACTTTTTATTTTACACTTACTAGGAGACTGGAAGATCTGATCTTCTGATCCCCTGTACAATACACTGCACTACTTCTGTATGTACTTGCGTAGGGCAGTGTATTGTAACTGTCACTTGAGCCTATTACATCCTGCCTTGGGCAGGACCTAATAGGCTCCCAGACCTGGCAACCAGGAAGCCATTGCTAGGCTTCCTGGTTGCCATTGCAACCATCAGAACCCCGTGATTTTTTACGGGGGGGGCAATGGGGTGCAGAGTGAGCCTCCTCCCTCTGTATTAATCACTTAAATGCCGCTGTCGCTATTGACAGAGGCATTTAAGGGGTTAAACTACAGCGTTCGTAGAGAACAGTGATCGCTGTTGTTGGAGTGGGATGTGGGCTGTATATTACAGCCGACGCCCGATGAAGATGGAGCGAGCACAGCTCCTGTGCCCGCTTCATCCTCAGGGCGTTACTATACGGGAAGGGGTTAATAAAAGGGGTTAATAAAAATAGTGGGGTTTTTTTTACACAGCTTTCTCTGATCTCCTCACGGATCTCACAGAAATAAGGAGATCAGAGAAAGTGATAGGAGCTTTCTCCTGTAGACGACGTCACAGACGACTGTGATTGGTCAGTCTCTGAAGACTGACCAATCACAGCAATCGCCGGCATGGGAGCCTGCTAATTGGTCCCCAGGCCGGTAGCAGAGACGGTTAGCTGTCAATTTTTTTAATATTTTTATGTCGGTTCTGGGGTCCATGCTTAAGGTGGACGAGGCTATTCAAAAGTGTGGCGTGTGGCGCAGCACAATGTAGTTACACCCCTGTGTGTAAATATTATTCTAGTTCTATATGTAACCCATTTATTCATTTTACACTTACCTTTGCAGTCTTCTCTTCTCTTCAGCAGGGGGGCATCAGGCTCACAAGTCCTCACCACACACTGAGGCTGAGCCGCTCCCTCTGCCCTATCCAGACACAGCAGTTGGCGTTGCTGGGATTGCTCTTCATCGCTTTGGACCTTTAGAAATAATAAAAATTATTAAGTGAAAGAAAAAATAAATATATATACATTTTATAAAGAGCTTCGTCATTAGCTCTACAGAGTTTTAAACGTTATGGTTAACGCTTATGACGTTGAGCGTGACATCAAGATGTGCTAGATTGCAGCATGAGACCGCTCGGCAATGTAAATACACCCCAGCCAGACGCACACTGGAGCTGCTGCTTACTGGTTAAAAAGCAACCATTCAGTCCAAAAAAACAACAAATTAAATACTGCAAAATTATTGATAACTTACCTGCTGGCCTCACTTGCTTCTGGTTCTGCTTACTCATTCCGTTCCCCGTTTTCCAGAATCCAAGATAGCTGGTGCTGTCTCAGACTTGTATATAGAAAGCATTACCTGCAAATCTGAGACATGCACCTTCTTCACTGCTCTCAAAATGACAAGCACCGATGTTGTCAGCGCTGTGTCCATCTCTTATGATACTTGTCCTGCTGGCTTCTTGCCAGGGGTTCCGGCTGCAGCAACATCCTCATGACCTGCCTAAGTAGAGTCGTGTGTTAGTGAACCTTCACTTATCCCTTCCTATCCCTCCACCCCACCTTTAGAAAAGACACGTGACACCGAGGTTGGATGTGAAATGGCCACAGCAGCCGTTTATTAATTTCACAGTTTTATAGAATACAATTTAAATCCGAAACATTCGGATAACTAATTAGGAATCCAACCAGAGAATTCCTCCTAATAATTCACACGACCCAACATGGGTCAGAATCATAAATAACAATTTAACGTTAACATTAATCTGAGCAGGGGAAGTCCTTGAAGCCATTTTAGATATTCCTTTTTAAACACCCAGGGTTAGCCATCTGCAACCACCACCAACCAATTACCTCCAGCCGTAAACCAGCTCGGAGGCACCGCTCACCTCTGCAGATGGCTCCAACCACCAGAAGACCACTTCAAAGGGATAACACCCGATGAAGTCTTCAACCATGTACCTTTTTTGGGGGACGCATACCCCCGATGCGACCCCCCCACCATTTTGTACTGACTGACCTCAAGGACTCCCCCCGCCACAGCGAAACAGGCCTTGACCACCTTAAGCCTGTGAGTTCCGCCACACCACCACCGCCCTTTCAATTCCCTCTGCTATTGCCAGGCTCCACAGATCAATCCCAACCTCGGTCAAATAAACCCCATCACTCCTCCAGTAGTTACCCTATCCTGACTCCAAATCCCTGTGCCGCACGCAAATGCCCCCATTTTTGGCTACAAAACGGGACACCGCCCGATTAACTTTAATGCGAGCCTTATTGACTCTTTCCACTGACCTAGCAAGTCGCCAATGTTTCCTTGGGACAATGTCCGACCACACTATCACCAACCTGGGATAAGAAACCCACAAACACAACATATCGTGTTTAATATCCCGCACCAACTCACGAAAGGGGCGGACCCCCAAGTCATTCCCACCCACGTGCAACACCAAAACCTCTGGGACCCTATCCAGCCGGGCATATGTCTGGAATTCTGCTAACACCCTGCTCCATGACATACCTCTAAATCCCAGCCAATGCAAAATCGCATCCTGCCGCGGAATGCGCAACTGGCGACCGTCCGGGCGGACGTCCGCCCTCAAAGCCCCCCAATGCACGTAAGAGTGGCCCAACAACCACACCAGACACGGAGGCGGATCTGAAACGGAAAAGAAAATTAGATACCAGCACACAACATTTTTTAACCGCTAACAACATGACATAACAAATGGGGGCGGACATAAGACCTAAATCTGTTGGACTCCCAACGACCGATGCGCCGCACCCCTTCATCATCCAACCCCCAGCGCCCTGCTTCTGTAGCTGCGCCAATCCTGAATGAATGAGATGAATACGGGTCCGCCACGACACCGACCGACGCCAAACATTTTTTAAATACAGCTCCAAATTGAAATCTGGACAAAAATGACCCATCCTCATGACATAACAATGGCAACTCTGGAGACCCCCCTCGTGACTTAAAACCCCTCATGCAAGTGACCGGGCACATAGCCGAACCCGGGAGGGCGAACAAAACTATCAGCTTTCCCTTTCCTAATTGGTCAGTTTTTGACCGGCGCAACCATACCTCGAGCCGATCCGCATGTAGGCTCACCTCCCCCAGTCTCAACCCCCCTGCCCGCTTGGTACTAGGCGACACCAGCTCGCCAATTGTAAATGCCCCAAAGAACGCCAAAGAAAATGCTAACCGAAACAACTCCATCTCGGCCGAAGAACGACAGACCGATGCTAAAGATCCGCCCAAAGAGCTAAGCAGAGCAAACGACACAGGCCTTCTACGATCCGCCTCGACCCTACCTCGGCGCAGACCCTTCAAAGCCTGTCCCACTAAAAATTCCTTATATATATCCCGAAAACCCCGCAACTTAAAACCAAACGCGACCGCAGACATGAAACGATTGACCTTTGCCAATAAAAACCCCGCCTCCCAGGCGTCCCCTAACCAGTACAAAAGTGCCACCAACCTGTCTCTATCCGTGTTGACGTCACCCAACTCTCTTACCCACTCCTCCCACTGCCTCCAACAAGCAGAATAAGCACTCCACGTTGTGCGCGCCAAAGACCTTTCCACCAATCGTTCTACGGGACCGAGACCAGATCCCAGAGATGTTCCGGAAAAGCTAAACCGAGACGGTCCGCTCCCGGTGCCAATTGCCGAAACCGGTCCCACTGCGAGCGAGAAAGAGCATCAGCGATACAATTCCGTACTCCCGGCACATGAAGCGCCACCTCCCACGCGTTCAACGACAAGCACACCAACACTAAATGTCGCAACAACTGAACTACCGGAGGAGAGGATGCCGTGATGTTATTAATGGCCAGCACCACCCCCATGTTGTCGCAGTAAAAACAAACCTTCTTATCCCTGAGCCTGTCCCCCCAAATGGTTGCCGCAACCACGATGGGGAACAGCTCGAGCAGGGCCAGATTCCGCGTGAGTCCACTGGACACCCAGCTAGCCGGCCATTGACCTGCGCACCATGGACCCCCCCCGTATGCTCCAAAACCGCCCGCCCCAGCCGCATCCGTAAAAATATTTAAATCACTCGTATCCTGTGCTGGAGCCATCCATAGCGAGCGACCATTATACTAGCCCAAGAAGTCATCCCATACCTGCAGATCAGCTCGATACTCCTCCTTGAGCCGCACAAAATGATGTGGCGCACGCACCCCTGCCGTTCCTGCCGCCAAACGTCTACTAAATACCCTCCCCATTGGCATGATCCGGCAAGCGAAATTCAACTTCCCCAGCAACGACTGAAGCTCGCGCAGCGTAATTTTCTTTAACCTACAAGCCCGGCGTACCTCCTGAATCAAAGCCCCCAACTTATCCGCGGGAAGACGACACTCCATTGCCACCGAATCGATTTCAATACCCAAAAAGCAAATCGTCGGCACCAGGCCCTCAGTCTTTTCTGGCGCCAAAGGGATCCCAAAATCCCTCGCCGCCACCTGCAGTGCATGAAGCAAATTACCGCAAACCGGCGAACCCCCCGGGCCGACGCACAAGAAATCGTCCAAGTAATGTATCAAAGAGTCGACCCCAGCTACTCCCTTCGTCACCCACTCAACGAAGCTACTAAACGCCTCGAAGTATGCGCAAGAAAGGGAACATCCCATCGGAAGGCACCTATCCACATAAAAAGCCCCATTCCAAAAACAACCCAACAGACGTTGGCTCTTTGGATGAACTGGCAACAACCGGAAAGCCGCCTCGATGTCGGTTTTCGCTAACAGCGCGCCTGGACCCGCAGCACGAACCAACCCCACCGCCTTATCGAATGAGGTATACACTACGGAGCACAACTCGTGATCAATCGCGTCATTCACCGACGAACCCCTGGGAAACGATAAATGCTGAATTAAACGAAATTTCCGAGGCTCGCTCTTTGGAACAATACCCAATGGGGACACCACTAAATCTTTTGTCGGCGGATCAACGAAAGGCCCCGCCATGCGACCCAACGAAACCTCTTTTAACAATTTTTCCGACATGACCTGGGCATGCAAGTAGGCCGACTTAAGGTTCCTCCGCGTAACCGGGACCTCATAAGGAGGCGGAGGAATAATAAAACCAACACAAAACCCTTCATAAAGTAACTTGGCCGTCGCCCTATCCGGATACTCATTTAGATAAGGGACCATCCTTTCCACCCTCACCGGTGACAACCCCTTGACTAGCCGAGGAGGGCTGGTTCCCTGACCTCTTCTTTCGCATACATTTTGCGGCCCCGTGGGATGCAGCATTACACTCTGAACACACGTGCTTGAACTTGCATGTGGCCCCGAACTTACACTGGCCATCGTTGAATTGCCAGCAGAATCCCAGCTTTGCCCCGACGCCTTGCTCGACCTGACTGGACTGGCCTCCCTGGCCGGCGCTCCCAGGAAAGGACTGCCTAACCGGAGCCGTAACCCTTAACCAGAGAGCAATATCCTTCTGGTCCCACCTAATCGCCGGCCGAACCGCTTTTCGCTGACGGAATTGCTCGTCGTATCTAAGTCATGCCTGCCCCCCGTATGCCCTATGAGCCTCCCCAATGGCATCAAAATAGCAAAACAACGCCGAACAATTTTCCGGCGCCTTTTCCCCTATTACGCTGGCTAATATGGCAAACGCCTGCGACCAATTGACGAACGTCTGCGGGATAAGCCTATACCGCCGGCGTTCCTCCTCATCCTTCTTACTCTCGTCCCGCTTGCTCTTATCCAAATTGAATTTAGCAAGCAGCAGGAGGGAAAAAATCTCGACATATTCGTCCTTCCAGATCCGCTCGCGCACCTCCTGCTTTAAATGCGCCCCCAACGGACCTTCGAAGCAAACATACACCTCCCCCCGAGCACGATCATCAATACGCACCCTATCGCATTCCTTTTGGGCCTCGGTCTGTACTGACACCGCGACCGCCTCTTTAGCCGCCAACCCGGGCCGCGCCTGTAACGATCCCACTTCCCGGGGGCCTTCCCAAACTACCGCCGGGGACACCTCCGTACCTACTGGAGCCGCCGCCTTATCTAAACGCCCGACCAGCTCCCGCAAGCAACCCACTAAGTCCGCTAGACCCGCGCCGTCGCGCCCGACCGCGCCACTACCGGCCGCCGATGCTACGCTAGCAGCCCCCCCCCCCCCCGCCGACACCCGACATAAAAATCGCTGGATATGACAAAGACGGAGTTATGCACTCACCGGGCTGCACAGGCGCTGTGTTCCCGTCAGCTGGACCATCCTGACCTCGCCGATAAACGTCCAGTTCACCTTCTTCCAGCTCCTCTCTCTCAGACGACTGGCCATCCCACCGACATCTCCTACACGGGGATGACGACGCGCTGACTGATGGGCCGGCAACCTGCCTCCCGACCTCTGGGACCCAGTCTTCCGACCGGACCTGTTGCCTCGTCGTCGCTGCAGGTCTAGGCATCCGTCTTGACGATCCCGATGAAGCCTGCCCCCTGGCCGGAACATCACCAGGCGGGGCGGCCGTAGATTCTCCTCCAAATCTTGCATCCGATGGGGGAGGGGTGACAGGGAGCCCGGCCTGCGACTCCCTGATTACCGCCGGACCCCATCGCGGCTCGGGATTCCTGCCAGTACGCAGGGCCTGGGAAGAGGCGACCCTCCCAGCTGCCTGGCCTGCAGCGTCCATTTTAGGGCTCCCCCTGCGACGCCGTGTCCGCGGGACCACCTCAGGGCTGAGGCGTTCCGGAGGGCGGGACCGCCGGGAGCGACGGGTAGACCCGGCCTGAGTTACCGCCGCCCCTGGCGACGCTCTCTGCCTCCTCTGAGCAGGAGCGGGTGTTGCCGACTTCCCCCCGCCGCCATATTACTGCTAGGAAGGGGGCCGGGGGAGGGGAGCCTGTCCCCATCAGCAACAGACCTCGTTTGCCGGGCCTGACGTGGCGATTCGGCGTCCGGGATCCTGGTGAGTGCCACCACGGTCTCCTCCAACCAGCCGGGACCATGGTGCACAGCAGCAGCGCGCAGCCGCGCAAGAATGTCGGCCTCCGACATGGCACAGAGCGGGACAGCGGGGAGCTTATGACTGTACGTGTTACTCCTCCCGCTGCTTCCGGCTCAATGCAGCGGGAAACCTGGTAACGGCCCCTAACTCCTCCCTGTCTCTAATCCACCTCCTTCTAACTCTCCCTCGTAGTTAACCCTTTCCCTACTAGGTCCGTCATGGAGGCTTCCTTCCTAAGCCCTGCAGGCTGCTTCCAGCCTCTTCTTTGACAGCGTGTCAGTGGAGGACGGAGCAAGACCGCGCCAGGGTTGGCATGAAACTTCTCCTATTTCCTACATAATTTGATCAGTGCTGTGATGTAGATAACAACAGTGGTTTTTATTTTGAAAAACGTTAATTTTTGACCCAGTTATGAACAATTTTAAATTTATGCTAATTAGTTTCTTAATAGACAACTGGGCGCTTTTTAACTTTTTACCAACTGGGCGTTGTGGAGTGAAGTGTATGACGCTGACCAATCAGTGACCAATCAGCATCATACACTTCTCATCGTTCTAGCCCAGCTTCTTTCACTGCACAGCGTGACCTCGCGAGATCACGCTGTGATGTGAGTAAGTCCCACAGAAACTTTACCGAAGTTGTGGCAGCGTGAATAGACATCCCGTCCTGGCTGGAGGCGATGTCTATTCACTCTCAAGACACATTGGTAAAGTTAATGTGGGAGTATGTGACAGCACAGCGAGATCACGCTGTGCAGTGAAAGTAGCTGGGCTGGAACGATGAGAAGTGTATGACGCTGATTGGTCACTGATTGGCCAGCGTCATACACTTCTCTGTACAACGCCCAGTTGGTAATAAGTTAAAAAGCGCCCAGTTGTATATTAAGAAACTAATTAGCATAAATCTAAAATTGTTCATAAAAACCACTGTTATCTACATTACAGCGCCGATCACATTATGTAGGAGACAGGGCACTTATAATGTGGTGACAGAGCCTCTTTAAGTATATCACATTGTATGCTTGTAACGGTCTTATATGTTTTATTGTCTGTTTTTTTTAAGGTTTCCGTGTCTTGGACTACGTTGGATTGTCGTGGGATCAAATTTTTACCAATAAAATGGTCAAAGTGGGCTGTAGGGGGGCAGTTTATTTCAATAAAGTGTTTTTTATATTTTTTTCAACTGTGTAACAGAACTAGTAATCAATGTGTCTGACTGACACCTCTCCATTACAATCGCTAGGGCTTGGTGTCAGTCAGTGATGGGCTATGTCCACCTTTGGCTGACACTAATCCCTCCAATTAACTCAGTACCCAACGCACCAGGGGTACTGGGAAGAGGCGAGAACCATCAGGAGCGGCCCAAGCAACGTAATGGGCAGCCGCAGGCTGGTGTTTTTAGGATGGGAGGGGACCAATAGCCATGGACCTTCCCATCCGGATAATCAGACTGCAGCTATTGATTTTCTCCATGTTTTTTTTTTTTTTTATATATATATTTTTGTATTTATAGCATAGTGTATTGCTTTTCTTAAAAAAATATAAATGATTAAACAAAAAAACATGTGGGGTCCTCCTATTTCTCTATCCTGCCAAGAAAAACCAACAACCGCAGCTTGAAATTATCAGGATGGGAAGGTCCATGGCTATTGGTTGCCTCCAATCCTAAAAACACCAGCCTCTGGCCTTCCCAGGGGCCACCCAATAGTCCTCGGCTCTTCCCAGTACCCCTGGTGCGTTGGGTACTGGAGAAAAGGGGTTGGTGTCAGCCGAAACTGGACATAGCACACCTCTGGCTGACACCAAACCCTAGCAATTGTAATGGAGAGGTGTCAGTCAGAAACCTCGATTACTAGTTCTGTTATACAGTGGAAAAATGTATAAAAAATACTTAATTGAAATAAACTGCGTCCCCCTACAGCCCGCTTTGATAATTTTATTGGTAAAAATTCGATCCTACGACGATCTTACATAGTCAAAGATACTGAAACCTGTAAAAAAAACACAGACAATAAAACATATAAGACCGTTACAAGCATACAATGTTATATACTTACATACAGAAGATGATTCATGCCAACCCTGGCGCTGTCAGTGAGGATGTTGCTGCAGACGGAACCCCTTTCAAGAAGCCAGATGTGTCAGAAGAGATGGACACAGAGATTCCGAGAGCAGTGAAGGAGGTGGGCGGCATGTCTCAGACTGGCAGGCAACGCTTTCTATATGCAAGTCTGAGACAGTAGCAGCCATCTTGGATCCCGGACAACTGGGACCAGAATGAGGGAACGGAGCGGCAAGCAAGAAAGGGAGGCCAGCAGGTGGGTTAACAATAATTTTACAGTTTAATTGATTTTTTTTTGTGTTCATAAGAACGAGGGTCCAAAACCCCCAGATCCTCCTCACTGCACCGCCCACAGTGAGGGGAACATTGAATTGAGCGGCGGTCAAGCGTGCACGCTTCCATTTCATTCAAAGTGTATGGGAATGACAGAAACAGCAGCATACATGCTTGACCACCACTGTGAAGCTCCGCCTGCATGGGAGTGCAAGTTTTATTTTACTCAAAATGCCCAAAATGTAGGGCTGGGTTCACACCTGCATTCAACTTTCTGTTATTCTCCTCTGTCAGAGCAGAGCAACGGAAAAATAAGAAGCACCTGTTCCGCTGCACAAAAGACAACACCTGCCGCTAACGAAACCCATTGACTTTAATGGGTTTTGTCGGATTTCCATTGGGGTGTCGGTTGTTTTAACGAAAACAATAGTGCAGCATGCTGCACTACTGTATCCGGTATTCTCTGTCAGATCTGCAACGGAGCCTCCAACGCAGCTGTGAACAAAGCCTCAGGCTGGACTCACACAAGCGTCTTCGGTCCGTAAAGGACGGAACGTATTTCAGCCGCAAGTCCCGGACCGAACACAGTGCAGGGAGCCGGGCTCCTAGCATCATAGTTATGTACGACGCTAGGAGTCCCTGCCTCGCTGCGGGACAACTGTCCCGTACTGTAATCATGTTTTCAGAACGGGACAGTAGTTCCACGGAGAGGCAGGGACTCCTAGCGTCGTACAAAACTATGATGCTAGGAGCCCGGCTCCCTGCACTGTGTTCGGTCCGGGACTGGCGGCCGAAATACGTTCCGTCCTTTATGGACCGAACATGCTCGTGTGAACCCAGCCTCACACAAAAGTTTTGTATTTTTTTAAGCTGGTTCACAGAAAAAAATAATTGCAAATTCTACTGGACCAACTTAGAGACAGGCAGCAGCTCCAGGAGCGCATCATAAGGGTAGGAACACACTAGGCGGATATGCTGAGTAAAACTACACAGCTTATCCACCCCGGTAGCTGCAGGGAATTCCGCCAGCAAAACTGCACCAAATAGTGGTGCAGGTTTCGTGAGGCATGTCCGCTGCGGGAATCCTGCAGGGAAAAAAAAGTTTAGACTTGCCCCGGCCATAGTTTAGGCAACGCGTCTCTCTCTTCTGAACGAAGCCCGGCCTCCTGGGATGACGCCGTAGACCATGTGACCACTGCAGCAGTCACATGGGATGAAACGTCATGACAGGAGGCCGGGCTGCGCTTAGAATAGAGTATTGCGTCACCAGGACTACGGCCGGGGTAAGTCGAAACTTTTTTATAAATTCAAAAAAATACCTTTTTTTTCTCATTTGTGATTTTTGAGGCAGAAGCGCAGCATTTCCGCAACAGAGGAGCAGCGATTCCACAGAATAAATTGACATGCTGCGGCTTAAAAAAACCACACTGCAGGTCAATTTTTTGCAGCGTGTGGATGAGATTTGTTCACATCTCATCCACTCTGCTGCGACTGTTATACGCTGAGGATTTTCCGCAATAAAATCCACAGTGTTCATGCCTAGTGTGTTTCTACCCTAACAATAAGGCCCAGTTCACAGAGTTTTTGGGCCTTGATATTGACTCGGACACTGCATCGGAATCAGGGCCAAAAAACATCTAAAACCGCCTCCCATTGATTTAATCTGAAATCAATGGGAGCCAGTCGCGGAAAAAATAAAAAGCAGCATGTCCTTTCTTGCCGCGGTTCCGCCTCTGACCTCCCATCGAAATCAATGGGAGACAGAAAATGCATTTTTCGCTGCGTTTTTTGTCTGCTGTCCTCAATCGCCGCAGGCAAAAAACGCAGCAAAAAACGTGGCAAGCTAATGTGGGCAGGTGAAAATCTGCCTCAAAATTCTTTAAGGAATATTGAGGCAGATTTTTTCTGGCTGCAAAATACTCTGTGTGAACAGGGACATACATAATCAGCACTTTGAGAAACTTTACTCACTGTGTCAGAAGAGCTGCTGGCTTCCACTCCAGTCCTCGTTGTCAGGCGATGTCTTCCAGGTCTAGTCTTTCAGGCGATGTCTTCGGTCCAGATGTCCAGTCCTTCACCTCCAGCGAGGCTCAAGAAAATGGCGGGGATCGTAGAACGCCTGCCGCCGCGCTACATTTGGACTCCTCCCCCTCTCCTTACGCAGCTACGCGGAGGAGAAGGAGGACGAGGCTTAGGAGGCGGAGGAGGACGAGGCTTAGGAGGCGGAGGAGGAGAAGGAGGACGAGGCTTAGGAGGCGGAGGAGGAGGACAAGGCTTAGGCGGAGGAGGACGAGGCTTAGGAGGCGGAGGAGGAGGAGGACGAGGCTTAGAAGGCGGAGGAGGAGGACGACGAGGCTTAAGAGGCGGAGGAGGAGGACGAGGCTTAGGAGGCGGAGGAGGACGAGGCTTAGGAGGCGGGGGAGGAGGAGGAGGCTTAGGAGACGTAGGAGGACAAGGCTTAGGAGGCAGAGGAGGCAGAGGAGGACGAACTTAGGAGGCGGAGGAGGAGGAGGTGGAGGAGAAGACGGCCTAGGAGGCGGAGGAGGAGGAGGATGACGAGGCTTAGGAAGCGAAGGAGGACGAGGCTTAGGAGGCGGAGGAGGACGAGTAGGAGGAGGAGGCGGAGGAGGAGGCGACGGCTTAGGAGGCGGAGGAGGAGGAGGCGGCGGCGGCTTAGGAGGCGGAGGAGGAGGAGGTAGAGGCTTAGGAGGCGGAGGAGGGCGAGGCTTAGGAGGCGGAGGAGGAGAAGGAGGACGAGGCTTAGGAGGCGGAGGAGGAGGACAAGGCTTAGGCGGAGGAGGACGAGGCTTAGGAGGCGGAGGAGGAGGAGGACGAGGCTTAGAAGGCGGAGGAGGAGGACGACGAGGCTTAAGAGGCGGAGGAGGAGGACGAGGCTTAGGAGGCGGAGGAGGACGAGGCTTAGGAGGCGGGGGAGGAGGAGGAGGCTTAGGAGACGTAGGAGGACAAGGCTTAGGAGGCAGAGGAGGCAGAGGAGGACGAACTTAGGAGGCGGAGGAGGAGGAGGTGGAGGAGAAGACGGCCTAGGAGGCGGAGGAGGAGGAGGATGACGAGGCTTAGGAAGCGAAGGAGAACGAGGCTTAGGAGGCGGAGGAGGACGAGTAGGAGGAGGAGGCGGAGGAGGAGGCGACGGCTTAGGAGGCGGAGGAGGAGGAGGCGGCGGCGGCTTAGGAGGAGGAGGAGGTAGAGGCTTAGGAGGCGGAGGAGGGCGAGGCTTAGGAGGCGGAGGAGGACGAGAAGGAGGAGGAGGCGGAGGAGGACGAGGCTTAGGAGGAGGAGGAGAAGGTGGAGGATGAGGCTTGGGAGGAGGAGGAGGCGGCCCAGGTAAGCTCTCTCTGCGTCGCTGACCTTGTGTGCCCGTCGGTGCGTCTCGTTCGCGGGTGTGCGCTCCGGTGCTCGCGGTTGCGCGAGCGGGCGGTGTTTGACGGCCCCCACGACGAGAGGGGGGGCCCACAGCTCACGACATTACTTTGGTGAAAAGAACAGGCCCCATTGCAGGGGCCTATTTTTTCTACCAAATGCAAGTCGTGGCAGTTGCCGGGCCCCCCTTTCAATTAGGTTTGGCCGGGCCCCTTACAGAAGTACCCATAATACCCCCCTGATGGCGGCCCTGACCTCATTGCCAGAAACTATTGGTAAAAGGGAACCTGTCACGAGCATTTTACTGATTAAACCAGCAATACCAGGGGGTAGTGGGTGAAATATCATTTCTATTTAACCTAAAATTATCTTCTTAGTCGGCTCTGTAGCTTTAGTATTCAGTTTTTGAGTTATCTTCATTCCTCAAGTCTTTCCGAGTTTACCCCGCCTCTTTACTTTTGATGGACAGCTCCTCGCCTTCCCCAGCACACAAAATCCTGCACTTGTGCGTTGATGTCCTCTTCCGGGGTGAGCGTACAACGGGACACCGAATTATTACGATAAAAGACGCAACATGTTTACAGACCGTTATTTACAGTCGGAGGAGGAGTTTAGGAGAGGGGATAACGGCAATGAAATTTTGATAGCAGCGGCCAGTAAGGGATAAGTAAAGTTCAATAGGTGAAATGCTGGTGACGGGTTCGACTTACCATCAGGGGTGCTCAGGGATATGCCGCTAATCCCCAAGTCAAGACTAGCTAGGAGGTCAAGGCTTCGTGAGCCCTGCTCACACCATAGTCAGGAGCCCCCCAGCTTGACTGTGTCTGATTTGGGACAGGTAGTGGCTCAATTACTGGCTGGTGTTAGAGAGGCTTTGGTGCAGCGTGAGGTCCCACCACCTGTGGTCCCCCTTGCTCCTTCTCCTGTGGCGGCATGGTACGGTTCGTTATCTGGGGCTGTTGCGCTAGGTTCTAAAGTCACTGGGAGTGCTGGTGGGTCTGGCGCTCCTGTTGCGGTTCAACTGCATGGGGTTCGGTTAGCCAAATGTTTGTTTTGAGAGCTCCCTTAAGACAGAGATTAGAGATCGTATTTGGCGTGATGAATATGTTGAGATTTTCTCTCTTTTGCCGTTAGAGAAATTAAATTTGAATAGAGGAAAGTCTGACGAGAGTAAGGCTGGATTCACACGAGCACATTACGTCTGTAATGGACGGAACAAATTTTGGCCGCAAGTCCCGAACCGAACACACTGCTGGAAGCCAAAATAAGTGTCAGACAATATTAGCACCATACAATACAATACAATACTGCTGTAGTACAGCGCCCTAATAATACAGTGTACTTAACACTAAATGAAATTTACTACATATTTCAAGGAATTTTCCAGGAACATTTAAATGGGTTTATATGGCCACAAAATATAAAAAAAAAAAAAACACTTTACAATATACTGATATTCTGCTTTCCAGGCTGTATCACGTGCTTGTATTGTCAGGTCAGTTTGATCGCTGTTGTATCTGATCCCATCAGAGGAAAGCAGGAAAAACCTTCCCACATCTCTCCCTTATGGAAAAGTTTTCCCTTCATTCCACTAACGGGAACCATATAAAAAATACACAATACTCACATTGCCTAATACGACAGAATACATACAGGAGAAAATAAGAAAACAGCGTCTAAGCTTTACAATATAGTACTGGGGGGATTGTGTACAAAAAGGAAAAATAAGTTGTACGGCCACCAAGACGAGCTGGAGATCCTTCAGCTTCAATTAGAGTATGTTCACATGTGGATTTCCACCACATTTTATTAAATTGGCATTAGAATTTTAGTGATCTGAATAGTAATCTGAAAATTGGTAACTGTTCCCCTGTCATTTTTTTTTTGGATTTTTCAAAGGCTTAATTTATAATTTTGCAAAAAAAAAACGGACAAAAATACTGCAAAGCATGAAAAGCAAATAACACATTAAATGTTATTGAACCAACAAACCCAACCAGTCACACAGAGAAGCGTCCATTTCCTCATCTAAGGCTTCGTTCACATCTGTGTCAGGACTCTGTTCATGGGTTCCGTTGAACCTTTCCATCAGAGGAATCCATGAATGGAATTTGCATCACAATGGATTTCAATGGTGACGGATCCGGTGCAAATGGTTTCCGTTTATCACCGTTGTGTGAGGGTTCCATAGTTTTGACAGAATGAATAGCAGAGTAGACTACGGTATTTATTCAGTCAAAATAACGGAACGCTTACACAACGGTGATAAACGGAAACCATTTTCACAGAATCCGTCACCATTAAAATCAATGCTGATGCAAACAGAAACCTATGGTTTCAGTTTGGAGTCCGTTCATGGGTTCCCCTGACGGAAAGGTCCGACGGAACCGATAAACGGAGTCCCAACACCGATGTGAACGAAGCCTTAGTTATGAGGATTAGAGATGAGCGAACCGGGACAACCGAACCCGGTTTCGGTCCGAACTTCCGGAAAAGTTCGGTTCGCAGCGAATCAGAACTTCACCGGGTTCGTCCGAACCCGTTTTGACCGAACCCGGTCAAAAATATTATACAAATCGGCAGCCACTTATCTTTATCAATCACTAATAGAGAAAAGAGGCTGCTGATTAAAAATAAAATAAAAAGCATTTCATACGTACCCGGTCGTTGTCTTGGTGACGAGTCCCTCTTCTTCCTCCAGTCCGACCTTCTTATCTGACGCGGCAGCCTGTGATTAGCTGCAGAGGCCTCTGCAGCCTGTGATTGGCTGCAGAGGCCTCTGCCGCCTCTGATTGGCTGCAGCGGTAACATGGGCTGTGTCGTCATTCAAGAAGGTCGGGCCGGATGTCGAGAGGGACGCGTCACCAAGGCAACGGCCAGGAGACCCAACTGGAGGAAGCAGAAAGTTCTCGGCAAGTATGAACGTCTTTTTTTTTTACAGGTTACTCTATATTGTGATCGGTAGTCACTGACCAGGGTGCTGAAACAGTTACTGCCGATCAGTTAACTCTTTCAGCACCCTGGACAGTGACTATTTACTGACATCGCCTAGCAACGCTGCCGTAATGACGGGTGTATACATGTAGCCACCCGTCATTACGGGTAATATATTTTATAATGGGAGCACGGCTCGGAAAAACGACCGGCTGCCCGTGGCCGGCCGTGCCCATCTCCTTAAATACTCTGTGCTGCCTTAAATTCTGTGGACAGGTCAGGATCCTGTTTCTTTTAAATTCTGCTGGGGAACCCGCTCGATCCACTATATAAGGCTGCGCTACAGTGCAGCATTTAAAAGAAACAGGATCCTGACCTGTCCATAGAGTTTAAGGCAGCACAGAGTATTTCAGGAGATGAGCGTGCAGATTCAGTGCTGCTGTGAACTCTGCTCTTACCATTATGTAGCTCAGTTGTACCTCTCCTCCACTCCTGTCCTCAATAACACCTTCACATGATTGGCAAGTCACCACGTAATGGTAAGAGCAGAGTTCACAGCAGCACAGAGTATTTCAGGAGATGAGCGTGTGGATCTTGTGCGGGGTGGTGACTTGCCAATCATGAGAAGGTGTTATTCAGGACAGGAGTGGAGGAGAGGTAACAGACTGAGCTACGTAATGGTAAGAGCAGAGTTCACAGCAGCACAGAGTATTTCAGGAGATGAGCGTGCAGATTCAGTGCTGCTGTGAACTCTGCTCTTACCATTACGTAGCTCAGTCTGTTACCTCCCCTCCACTCCTGTCCTCAATAACACCTTCACATGATTGGCAAGTCACCACCCCGCACAAGATCCACACGCTCATCTCCTGAAATACTCTGTGCTGCTGTGAACTGTGTGTGTGTGTGTGTGTGTGTAGATGTTTGTGTGTGTGTTTTTGTATATGTGTGTATGTGTATATGTGTGTATATGGGTGTGTGTTGGTGTGTTTATGTGTGTGTGTTTGTGTATATATGGGTGTGTTTGTGTATATGTGTTTGTGTATATGTTTGTGTGTGTGGGTCTGTTTGTGTACATGTGTGTGTTTGTGTATATGTGTGTGTTTGTGTATATGTGTGTGTTTGGGTATGTGTGATTTTGTTTGTATATGTGTTTGTGTATATGTGTTAGTTCGTGTATATGTGTGTGTATATGTGTGTGTGTGTGTGTGTATATGTGTGTGTGTGTTTGTCTCTTTGTGTGTGTGTTTGTGTATATCTTGTTGTGTTTGTGTATAACTGTGTATATGTGTTTGTGTATATGTGTGTGTGTGTTTGTGTATATGTGTGTGTTCGTGTATATGTGTGTGTTTGGATATGTGTGTTTTTGTTTGTATATGTGTGAGTTCGTGTATATGTGTGTGTGTTTGTCTGTTTATGTGTGTGTGTGTGTGTGTGTGTGTGTATATCTTGTTGTGTTTGTGTATATATGTGTGTTTGTGTATGGTTGTTTGTTTGTGTGTGCGTGTATATATGTGTGTAGGTGAGTAGAAGTATTGTTATTGTTCACATTGATAACTGTTTTTTTATGTTGTTGCAGATTTTGATGTACCGATTGGACTACATCTTCGATTCGTTGGACTACTGCGTAGATCTACGTTTTTTCAAATTTTAATAAAATGGTTAACGAGGGTTTTGTTGGGGATTTCTTATTTCAATAAAAAAGAATAGTCTTTGTGTTTTTTTTAAACTTTATTAGTGCCTAGATAATGGCAGTTGGCTGATTGACAGCGTCCATTATTAAGGCGGTACTTAGTGTTAGCCGGTGAAGAGGCTAGCACTAACCACCCATTATTACCCCGGTACCCACCACCACCAGGGGTGCCGGGAAGAGCTTGGTACGATCCAGTACCCGACCATCTGTTGTGATGGTCGGGTACTGGGGCGGCCGTAGGCTGGTATTATGAGGCTGGGAAGGGCCAAAAACAGTGGACCTTCCCACCCTTGTAATGCTAGGCTGCTGCTGCTGTGTTGTATCGGGCTGGTTATAAAAATGGCGGGGACACCCACGTCGTTTTTTTTTTTTAATTTAACAAATTTAACAATAGACGGGTCCCCCACATTTTTAATAATCAGCCATATACAAGGCCGCAGCAGTCTGGCATTACATGGGTGGGAAGGGCCACTGGTTTTATCCATTCCCAGGCTAATAACACTGTGTTGTATGTGGCTGGTTATGATAAATTGGGTGGAACCCCATGTCTTTTTAAAAAAAAATAAAAAAAATAATAATAATTAAAAAAAATGACATGGGGTCCCCCCCACTTTTATAACCAGCCAGATACAACACAGCAGCAGCAGCCTAGCATTACAAGGGTGCGAAGGTCCACTGTTTTTGGCCCTTCCCAGCCTCATAATGCCAGCCTGCGGCCACTCCAGAGCCCGACCATCACAACAGATGGTCGGGTACTGGATCGCACCTAGCTCTTCCCGGCACCCCTGGTGGTGGTGGGTACCGGGGTAATAATAGTGGTTAGTGTTAGCCTCTGCACCGGCTAACACTAAACCTCGCCTTAGTAATGGATGTTGTCACTCAGACAGCGGCCATTACTAAAGTGGTAGTAATAAAATTTGAAAAGAAAAAGACAAAGATATAGATAAAATATTTTCTTGAAATAAAGCACCCCCAACACAACCCTCATTAACCATTTTATTGTAGAAAAAAAAACGTCATCTAAGTAGTCCTCGAAACCGACGTAGTCCAAACACCAAACCTGTAAAAAAAAAAAAAAAAAAAATATGAAATAAAACATGTCGTAGGCTTAGATTCCGTTTAATGTGTGATACTGACTGTTATACCATGTATAGAAGCCTGCCGCGAAGTTGACTTAGATACAGGGCGCCAGCAGACAGTATTATACATGGCCATACAGACATATATACAAACAAACATACATGCAAACATACATACATATATATACAAACATACATACATGCATACATACATACATACATATATATATATATATATATACAAGCATGCACATATATACATGCAAATATACATACATGCAAACATACACACATATATACATACATACATACATACATACATGAAAACTATCATACATACATACATACATGCATACACACACACACATGAAAACATACATACATACATACATACAAACATGCAAAGATACATTCATACATATATACAAGCACAAATATACATGCAAACATAAATACATGCAAACATAATTACATACATGCACATATATAAACATACATGCAAACATACATGCAAAAATAAAAACATGCAAACATACATATATGCACATATATACATACATACATGCCAACATACATACATGCCAACATACATACATGCAAACATACATACATGCAAACATACATACATGCAAACATACATACATACATACATGCAAATATATACATGCAAATATACATACAAACATGCACATATATACATACATGCCAACATACATGCAAACATACATGCACATATATACATACATACATACATACAACATACATATATGCAAACATACATATAAGACAACATACATACATACATACATGACAACATACATGCATACATGCAAACATGCATACATGCAAACATACATGCAAACATACATACAAACATACATACATGCAAATATACATACAAACATGCACATATATACATGCATGCCAACATACATGCACATATATACATACATACATGACAACATACATACATACATACATACATACATGCAAACATACATACATGCAAACATACATACAAACATACATACATGCAAACATACATACATACAAACATACATACATGCAAACATACATACATACATACAAATATATACATGCAAATATACATACAAACATGCACATATATACATACATGCCAACATACATGCAAACATACATGCACATATATACATACATACATACATACATACATACATGCATACATGACAACATACATACATACATGACAACATACATACATGCCAACATACATACATGCCAAAAAATAATAATAATACGTTCATACTTACTTTCCTCCTGTCCGGCCTCCAGCGATGACGTTTCATCCATGTCGCCGCTGCAGCCTGTGATTGGCTGCAGAGGCGGTCGCGTGGGATGAAGCGTCATCCCTGGAGGGCGGCCTTCTGACGTCATCCTGACGTGCGTGACCGCCAATACAGCCTGTGATTGGCTGCAGCGGCGAAAGGGATGAAACGTCATCGCTGGAGGCCGGACAGGAGGAAAGTAAGTATGAACGTATTATTATTTTTTTTTTATTACATTAAAATTGTATTTTCCGTGCGCCGAGCATGTACTGTCAAGGTTGCTGAAAGAGTTAGTGCAGCCCATTAACTCTATCAGCACCCGAGACAGTAGCATGCTCGGCGCACGGAAATGACAGGTTCGGTCCGAACTAGTTCGGTCCGAATCGAACTTTTTGGTGAAATTCAACGAACTAGCCGAACCAAACTTTTGATAAGTTCGCTCATCTCTAATAAGGATAGATAATGATTTCCTTCACATTTGAGCTACAAGTTACATAGACGTTTCTTTCAGCTTAACCCATCGGGACCAAATCTTTTCTAATTTGTAGGGACATTTCCTACTCATATATAAAATGTTATACAGGAGGACATATTTATTGACAAGTTGTAACTAATGAGAAAGGGCAGAGGGGAAGGGTCTGTGGATTTCCAGGTCATATTTCCCTGTGTTTTTTAAATGTTGTAAGAATCCTTGAAGGAAACACCACTTTGGTACATATCGTATAATCTGTACCTGAAAAATCTGAGAAAAGCTCAAAATATGCATGAAAAGATTTAGGCCTCGGTCACACAGCGCAGAACATGCACTTCTATTAAATACAGGATTGCAGACAACATGTCGCCAACTGCAGTTTCGCCATAGCAGTTTCTTCTGGGGCCAGTGTGAGGAATGGGGGGAACCACTTTGTCTATTTTGCTGCAGGTGGAGAGAGACTTTTTCTGTTATTTGCCCCTTGTCCTGAGATCAGGTGGTTTTTAATTCAAATGAGACAAGCAGCCGATCAAACTGAGAAACCAGTGAACCAGTCCAAACCAGTGTAGAAGTGTCTGAAAATAATCCTCTCCACTGTCACCTTCAGACTGTCCGACCACAATGGTGAGGATATGCGTAGCAGCCGCAGGTGGGCATGGATTATAAATTGATAGTTGATGTGTTTATGTTTGTTTTGATGTGTTTTTATTTACAAGTTTAGCACCAAGCGCGCCGCCTATGTAAACATGTATGCCGCCTATGTAAACATGTATGTGTATATCATTTTAGTGCTTTGCTGCCATCTAGTGACCAAACTGCATAGATAGTTTGTGTAGTGCTGTTGTGTTATGTGTGCAGGACCCGTGATCACATGACCAGAGAGGCAAATTCTCAAGTTCGTGCAGGTGCTGCACAGCTACTCAAGTAGGGGAGAAGCTGAATCTTTATTTATTTAACAGGAGTTTAGCACCATATTTAAATATGCAATATTTTAAAAACAAATCACCATCTTAAAGTCGTCAAACTGCATATTATGAGAGGAAAATGACTGTTATGCTATGTCTTTGATATATACATTGTGTATTAAACGTTATTGCACTTAAGTAAACATATAACAGATCATTCCTCCAATTAAGACCATTCGGGAATCTTGTATGAAGCTGCAGATCGCAGAACGCCTCCCTATTCAGGAAGTGTCTTCTCCAATATCCACCCGTCTTTGGTTTCTTCAAGGCCATAAAAACATTGGGGGGAATTTATTAAGATGGCATTTCATATGCCAGTCTTAATATAAAGAAAGTTGGAGTAAGATGAAATACATTTATTAAATGTGTCACATCTTTCGGCCGTTCGTGCGCCACAATCGTTATGTAGCGACCGCGGCCATGCTCCATCCATTCCCCCTACCCATCGGACATAATGTAAAATAAAAAATAAGTATAATCTTTTCTCCGCTTCTCTTCTTCCCCCTTGATCCCCTAAGGCTCCCTGATGCCCATACAATGCACTGACACCGAGCAGCGTCAGGTCCTTTATATGTGACACAGCACTCAACGTCATCATTGCACTGTATGAGCCACAGGCTGCGGAGAGAACATGAGGGGACCAGAAGAGGAGTGGTGAGGTGAGCATTCATTTTTTATTTAATTGTCCGATAGAGGGGACGGAGAGGAGCCTGGCATGGGCCTCTACCTTGCTACGCTCCACATAGTGACATTTTTGCCAGTTATTAGCAGGCGGAGATTTCGATTATAGTTTACGTCAGGTGTAAATTATTATAAATTTGTTGTGCTGCTGTCACCCCGCCCCCTTTTGGGAACCCCCCTTTTAGAAAACTGATGTAGAAAGGTTAATACATTTCCCCATAAGCTTTAAAAATTACCATTATGTGTTTCTAAGAAGTGTTTTTCTGCATCGGGAGGCATTAGTGGTTTTTTTGTTTTTGTATCTGAAATGTGTTCTACAATGCGCGTTTTGAACTTTCTAATTGTGCGCCCTACAGATGTAGCCGGCTTTATCTTGACTTTCAACGCATTAAATACACAGTGTCAGTGTTTTGTCAATGACTTTTTAATGACTTTTGTTGTGTGATATCACGCTGCAGCAAGTTATCCGAGCCAAGATAAAGATGGCTACATCCGTACATACACGCAATCACATTGTTTGCATTTAATGGCATAAATTACATGATGCTTAGTACAGTTTTTATAAACGCATCGATATCGTAAGTACTTTTTAAAAAATAAAAAACTTTTTGGGAAAGTCAAGTTTTGTTGTTAGTGACACTGTAAAAAAGACTTGGTGACAACATGTAACTAAGAGATCTCATCCTCTAGGTGACCCAAGGGCAGCCTTTACCCACAATTTCTCCAAACTTTTGGCTCTATGCCGCTGAAGAAACTGGTAATTGATCTCTCGTGCTTCAGTATTTATTATTAAACAAGATGGATTCTTGTGTCCTTTGTTTTGATGCCCTTCTTAACCTCTTAACGTCGAAGGACAGATATATCCGTCCTCTGCAGCTGGTAGTTCGCGCAGGAGGACGGATATATCCGTCCTGTGATCGCACGGGTACTGACACTGTACCCACGCGATTAGCAGCAGGAGCACGGCCATTATACACAGTCTGGCTCCTGCTGCAACTGCCGGAATCGAAGCACGCTCCGATTTCCGGCAGTTAACCCATTAAATGTCGCTGTCAATAGTGACAGTGACATCTAATGTGTTTGACAGAGGGAGGGAGCTCCCTCTGTCACCCCATTGGCGCACCCGCAAAGAAATCACGGGTCGCCGTCGGCTTTCCATGGCAGCCGGGGGCCTAACAAAGACCCCCAGGTCTGCCTTCAGCAAATGCCTGTTAGGCCATGCGAGAGGCATGACCTAATAGATTGCCTGTCAGTTTTACACTGACAGGCAATATTTGCTTTGGTATACTAAGTATACCAAAGCATTATATATGCGATCAGCACATCGCATAGTGAAGTCCCCTGGTGGGACAAAAAAAAAAAAATGTGAATCGGTTGAATAAAGTTTGTGAAAAAAAAAAAAATTACAGTCAAAATCAGATAAAACTACTTTTTTTGCCCAAAAAGTGGTTTTATTTAGTAAAAGTGTCAAAACAAATAACACATGCACATATATGTTATCCCCGCGATCGTAACGACTTCAACAATAAAATGAACACATTAATTAAACCACCGGATGAACGGCGTCCAAAAAAAACGCAAAAAACAACGGCAAAATTCTCTCTTTTCTCCCATTTCCCCCATAAAAAAATGTAATAAAAGTTAATCTATAAGTCCTATGTACTCCAAAATAGTACTAATGAAAACTACACATTGGCCTGCAAAAATCAAGCCCACATACGGCCACATTGAAGGAAAAAAAAATAATTACGTCTCTTGGAACGCGGCGATGCAAAAACAAGTAATTTTTTTCTAAAAGGCTTTTTATTGTGCAAACGTATTAAAACATATAAAACCTTTACATATTTGGTATCCCCGTAATTGTGCCAACCCATAGAATAAAGCTAACATGTTATTTACGCTGCATAGTAAACGGCGTAAATTTATAACGTGAAAATCAATGCTGGAATAGCTGCTTATTTTCAATTCTCTCCTAAAATAAAGTTAATAAAAGTTAGTCAATATATTATAAGCATCTAAAAATGGTACAAGTACAAAATACAACTCGTCCCACAAAAAAAAAGCCCAAATACGGCTATGTCGACGGAATAAAAAAAAAGTAATGCAACCGTAAAAAAACAAGACATAATTCTTGGTCATTAACGCGCAAAATGGCCTGGTCATTAACGGGTTAACATTCATTGTTAATATCCTGTAAAATGTAATCCACAGTCAATATTTATACATGGTTGTGAAATGTCTTGTCATTTGAGCAGGCTATCCTAGATCTTATAAATTCCCTTGTAGGTATTGCCTAGATGGTGTGAGCTGGGTGACTGTAGTGCCCGAAGAGGGTTCACAAAATGTTTCCTTTTCTGTATTACAATTCCCCTGTAACGTAATCTCAAAGAAGGTAACAGAATCCATGGATGCCGAGCCTGTAACATTGTAAATTAAATGTATTGGTATTATTGTATTCCATAAATGGTGGTACAGACACCACATCACGACCCCTAAACAAAAAAAAGATCGTCGATGTAGCGTCCATCCCACACAATCCACTCGTAAAAGGGATTATTGGCTGAAAAAATGTTGTTCTCCCACCATGTCATAAACAAATTGTCCATGGAGAGGGAGAATTTTGACCCCATCAGGGCGTCTTCTGTTTGCAATAAAATAAAACTATCAAGGCAGAAAAAATTATGTGAGCGCAGATACTCCACTGACATTAAAAGAAATTATTGTAGACATTTGGAATACCTGGTATATTTCCTCAAATGGAATTCCACTGCCTTGATTGCCGGAATATGTGGTATGCAGGTAGGGCCACCATCAGAAATTTCTGGGCCTCATACAGTCAGTGGAATTCAATTTGAGGACATACATCTTGGTCCCCCATTATTAGGGGATTTGGAGAGGTGGCAACGGAAAGTCGTGGGATGGGAGCAGGACGCAAAGTGTCAGGGACTCTGTGAGCGGGCAGAGGAGTAGGCTAAGAGAACGGGAGGTGGCCGAGGCGGGAGTTGGGCCAGAGTGGATATGACGCTTGACCAGCATCTGGGGTGGGGAAAGGGAGGGAGACCGGTGGGAAGGTGGGAGAGAAGGGGCAACATAAAAAAAATAATTAAACTGAATCTACTGCTTTAAAACAGAGTCACTCACCAAGTTGCAGAACTGGCCGCCGCTTCTGGCCTCTGCATGGGTCCCATTCCTTTCTACAAACCAATTACCGCTGATCATAACCTTGATGAGCGGTGGCTGCCCACTTTATTTTACTTCTGTGGCCAGGCCCCTGACAGTAGTACCAGCAGGCCGGTTTGCAGGGGTATTAGCCAACTACGTCACAGATAACCCAAGACCATGCAAAGTTATGGATTTTTGGCATCCCATGGAATATGGGAACAATAGGGAATTCTATCAGTAAGTATTCTGCCTGTTTCTTGGCTAATACTCCTAATCCAATTCCTTCTTCTAGCAGACATTTAAAGATTCTTTACATGTGGTTCTTTGTTTTCACCACAAGTTTCCGATATGTCGATTCATTGTCTAAAATGGTATGAACGTATCTGGAATATAAACAGGAATCTAGAACAACTCCTGCTCCGTGCACTCCTAAGATTTGGAGGACACAGTTATACGCTGGATATATGGTGAGCACCTCTGTGTTTTCACCTTTAGCCCTTATGTGTATGTATGAACCTTTTAGATGGTTAATCTTTACCCGCTAAGGTGGGAGGGTTGGTTCCAATGCCTAGTTATGGTGGTGTCTGTAGACTGGAGTATAGTGTCTGAGGAAGTAAAGATCCTTTTAGACGGCCCGACACTGACCATTAAAACAAGCGCCGATTGATTATATCGTCGGTAATGTGTGTGGGGGGGGGGGGGGCAAACAATCGTTACTACACCCAGACACCGCACCGATACGCCAGTCCAGCTGTCTCCGGGCACTGGACAATATTGCCGGAAGCAGATGGCTCCGACTACTGCATAGCGGCCGTTCGGCAGAACTGCAGCTCGGCCCCTATTCTTTGACCTGAGCCATCTGCTTCCGGCAGTGTTGTTCGGTGCCCGGAGGCAGCTGGAGTGGCGGATCGGTGCGAGGTCCGGGTGTCGGGCATGCATGGAAAACCCCTTTAATACTGGCGTTTCATACACCAGTCCTATTAAACAGTTTGCTGGAGTAAGATGCAACACATTTATTAACAGGCGAATGACTCTTATTAAATGTGTCGCATCTTTTAGCTGCAACGCGGCCTGTCATCAGTACTTTCTACGTGCTGCGGCATGCTGTAAGAGCATGAGGGGATCCGGGAGGGAGAATCGGAGTAGTGAGGTAAGTACATTTTTAAAATGTATTTTATTGTCTGATTGGGGGGGCATAAAGTCTGATTGGGGGGAGGTATGGGTCTGGCACCGACCTTTGCCTTGTTACGCCACCCAGAGATAAATCTGCGCCGCACTATACATATAGATTTCTGCTATAATTTACATCAGTTACTGGCGTAAATTATAGTAAAATTGTTGGCCATTTCTGCTAAGCCCCGCCCATTTTTTGCCCCCCAAAATTTTGACTTTTGTGAATTTTCTACGCTAGTAAACTGTTGTAGAAAGGTTAATATATTCCCACCAAAGGCTACAGACCGTAATACAATATATATTTTTTTCGTTATCAAAATTTTTTATTAGAAATTAAACAGAGCAGATAAAACATTTTCACAAAACTGCAAAAGTTTGCACGCAGTGCAATACAATAAAGTCAAACTGTAGAAATTGTTACAGAGATATATGAACAATGGTAGGAGGTAGCCTCCCAAACAGAGAAGTAATAGGAAGTAAATAATAAAATCTAATGGTAAGTAACAGTCCCATAACCATAGCAGAAGTAGTGCAATATTTAGGGATACCAGTCCCAACACAAATAGCAATGACGGTTAAGTGCAGATTTGAACCCCTTAATGGCAGAGCGGGGAGATACCTCCCCGCTCTGCCGTAGTGTTCAGTGGCGTCCCGCTGTAGCAGCCATAGCGGCTGCTAGCGGAGCCTCCGGCCATGGTGGGTGCCCCCTCATGCCGCGGGCCCCGTAGCAGCCGCTACTGCTGCTACGGCGGTAGTTACGCCACTGGGGAGCACTACACTGGATGCACACGGTAAAGGGAGGGTATTCTGCCATCTGTGCCGTGCCCCCCCGACTGTGCCGGGTACTCCCTGCTCTCCGCTCTTATGGGCACCGTCCCTGTCCTTGCTCCTATACCGCAACACACCCGTCACTACACACGAGGCGAGTCTCCTCCGCACCCTCCCAATGGGTGACTACCCTCCTCCCTATCACCGCCCCGGGTTTCCGGCGGAGACTAGAGCCGGCCCTGCCTCCTGCTACACAGCAAGCCGGAGACTGAGGGGTGATGCGGCCGGACACTGAACAGCTGGACCCGGGTAAGAGAATAATGGATGAAGGGATCACAGCCATGATACATCCTCATAGCGTCAACAGTGTCGCTGTATTTATTCATTTGCAACTTGTGGCTGTCAGACTGTGGCGAAACTACAACTCCCAGCGTGCTCTGACAGCTGAAGGCTGAGAGTTGTAGTTTCAGGTTGCGGAGTACAGGATTATTTGGGGGGGGGGGTTGATTTATAACTGATGCAATGTAAAAGTGTAGTTGCCCATAGCAACCAATCGGATTCCAGCTCTTATTTTTCAGAGAGGCTTTGGAAAATGAAAACAGCAACCTGATTGGTTGCTAAGGACAATTACTCCACTTTTGTGTTGCAGCAGTTTGGATAAATCCTCAATATGGTCTCCACTTGTGCGCCCTGCAATGGGGACTACAAATCCCAGCAGATCCTGCAGGTCTCTCTGAACTAGATTTTTTTTTACCAGAGAATTAAAAAGTGCATCACTCAGTAGTGTTATATAGATGGGTACAATTGCGGAAAGTGACGATACAGCATCGTTTATGGCGTGTAATAATGTTAATGATGAAGTTTTCTGTGTTGTTTATAAGACATGTTTGACAAGTGTCTCTAGATAACATGTCCCACGCTAGTGCAAAACCCAGAGGTGTTCCGTTACTACGTAAAAAAAACTCCCCGTAAAAAAGAAGTGCATGCCATTTCTTGAGCCGTTTTTCATTCTCAATAGAAAAACTGCTCCAAAAAACGCCTTGAAAACGTTTCTGGTTTAAAAAACGGCTGAAAATCAGTGGGTGTTTTCTCTTGAAAACAGCCCCGTATTTTACAGCCGTATTTTGTTTAGCGTGTGAACGTAGCCTCCGGGTATGTTCACATGCAGAATCAAAAACAGCTGAAAATGACGGAGCTCAAGAAGTGACAGCTCAGGCTATGTTCACACGCTTAACAAAAAACGGCTGTAATATACGGAGCTGTTTTCAAGGGAAAACTGCCTCTAATTTTCAGTCGTTTTTTATGCATCAAGCGTTATTTGATGCGTTTATTGCGGCCGTATTTTGGAGCGGTTTTTCTATTGACCCAATGAACAACTGCTCAAGAAGTAACATCCCCTTCTTTTTTACAGGGCGTTTTTTTACGTGCCGTTTTTACAAAGGGTGCGTAAAAAAACGTCCTGTGGGAACAAAACGCTGTTTTTCAAATTGAAATCAATGGGTAGATGTTTTGAGGCGTTCAGCCTCCGTATTTTCTGCTGAAAATAGGCTGTGTGAACATACCCGCATTCTTTTTACGCGCCATTTTTTTTACACACCATTCTTTAAAACGGCGGCATAAAAAATGCCCCGTCTGAACGAAAAGCAGTTTGTAGGGGTTTAGCTACCGTTTTTCAGGCATATTTCAAGGAATTTACACCCCGAAATATGCCCGAAAACACAGTGTGTGAACATATCCTTAACATTTGAAAATGGGTACCCCCCCCCCCTTAACCATGGCCGAACAATGTCAGAAGTGACTTGGCAAATTTTCTATTAACTTCCGCATTATAGTTTTTTATTGGCCTCAAGATATAAAGGTAACTCACCAGACAAGTGTGTCCCAACCCCTCCTCAGAAGGAGGGAGCCATTGGTCTAGCTGCTCGAACCCCCAGCGATCAGCTGTTATGTCTGGGGGGAGTGGTGGGACAGCCGCATGTTTTGCCTACGGAGAATGTAGTAATATATGGCGGCAATTCAAATGTATAGGATAGTTATCAGAATAGCTGGAATGTAATACCACATTCTCCCTGTAGTGGCTGCTGCAGGAAAAATGAGTAGCCAATTGTAAACTAGCTGAATGTGACTGGGGTCCCTGGAGACGGACCCATGGCGATCGCTGGATTACCGCCGTGGCTCTCATAATACAGGGGATTGACTGTGATGAGACAATTTTATAAATACTGTATCAAGGAGTTCTAAGTTAATAGAAGATTAACCTCCTCTCAGGACCCGCATCTATTAGCCAGAGTTGAGTGACTGCAGAGAGCGTTTCTAGGTCTGGAGGACCCGGCACGTTCCTGCATTACACAGACAGCTCATTGACTTCAATGGAAACTGTGTAATGCCTCATTTACCCAGTGGTGGTGCTGCAGGGAAATTGAACACTTCCTGACCGTTTCCCACAAGATTTGAGCAGGTCGCTGGGGGTATCATGTCATCAGACTATCATCAGGGAACCTTTATTTTCCATTTGTGTATTCTTCATTTTTTCTTAATGTTTTGCGTTGTGTTTTATTTCCAGAAGCTGAGCGCTGTCATGGTCTATACAATCTCTGGACTATTACTACACATAGTAAACCTTGCTGCTCAAAGCCTGATTGTCTCTGCAGACCAGAATGTCTCTTCCCTGTTTTATCAGAAGATCAATTTACCAGCCGGGCACTTACCCTACTTCTTGCACAATAACCAGGATATGGCCAGATCCTGCAGTCAGGACCCCCACTGTCCTTTTAGAGTAAGTCCTACCATACCTAAGCCTAAGACCTTATTCACACGACATGGTTTTCCGGCCGTTACACGGCCGCAGTAGGAACAATAGACCCCTAATGGGTCTATTCACACGACCGATTTTTTGCCGGCCGTCAATAAATGGGACATGCCCTATTTTCGGCCGTTCACCCGGCCACCCGGCTCCCATAGAAGTCTATGTAGCCGGGTTATACACGGCCATCACTTGAATGTGCTACAAGTGATGGCCGTGTCTTCCGTTGCTCGCTCTCTCCTCCTCCTCCTCACATGCACTTCGCACTGTGGGGAGAAGGTTTCTTTTTTTGCTTCCTGTAGGAGCGGAATCCCCAATCCCCGGCCACAGCTTCGGCAACGTTGTGGCCGGGGATTGGGGATTCTGCTCCAGGAGCAGTCCGTGATTTCACTGTGTCCATATATGGACATAGTGACGCCACAGACTTCTGAAGCGGAATCCCCTGCGATGTGGTCGGGGATTCCGCTCCAGGAGAACTACCTGCCTTCACTGTCCATATATGGACACCTGACGTCAGGGACTTCTGAAGCGGAATCCCCACCGCTGTGGCCGGGGATTCCGATCCAGGAGAAGTCCCTCACTTCACTGTCCATATATGGACAGTGAAGTGAGGGACATCTCCTGGAGCCGTCCCCTACATGAAAGTAGGGGGGGTGCCATCTATGGGGGGTGACTATATGTACAAGGGGGCTGTGTGGCATTACCGACAGGGGGGCTGTGTGGCATTACCGACAGGGGGGCTGTGTGGCACTGCCGACAGGGGGGCTGTGTGGCACTGCCGACAGGGGGTCTGTGTGGCACTGCCGACAGGGGGGGTTGTGTGGCACTGCCGACAGGGGGGTTGTGTGGCACTGCCGACAGGGGGGCTGTGTGGCATTGCTTACAGAAGGGCTGTGTGGCATTACCTACAGGGGGCTGTGTGGCAATAGCTACAAGGGTGTCTGTGTGGCATTACCTACAGAGGGAAGTGTGTGGCAAAAAAATTACAACTGAAATTCATCCGATTTTAAAACGGACAGGGAATAAAACGGATACAAAATCGGCTGTAAAATGGCAACACGGCCCGGAACGGAACCCCTCAACAGAAAGCAACGCTGATGTGAACAGGCCTAACTGTTCTGTTGAGAAACAGGGATTGGGTATCTTTCAATCCTTTGTTCCTTGGAGATAAACAGTATAGTAAACGGTTGTTTAGTTGCCGCTTATCTCTTTTCCCTATAGCAGTAAACATGCACCTGTGGCTGTTTCAGCATCCAAGGTTATGGAGCAGTCGGGGGAGTTTGCTGTCCCATACATGACGCCATTTGTGCTTTATGTGGTCTACAGATGTAGCCGTCTTTATCTTGACTTTTAACGCGTTAAATACACAGTGGCAAGACAGTTTAAGGGTATGTTCACACGATTAACAAAATACGTCTGAAAATACGGAGCTGTTTTCAAGGGAAAACAGCCCCTGATTTTCAAATGTTTTTTGAGCAACTCGCGTTTTTCGCTGCATTTTCTACGGCCGTTTTTGGAGCTTTTTTCAATAGAGACTATGAGAAAACGGCTCCAAAAACGTCCCAAGAAGTGTCCTGCACTTCTTTTGACGAGCCGTCATTTTACGCGCCGTAAGATGACAGCTCGTCTGCACAGAACATCATAAGACCCATTGCAAGCAATGGGCAGATGTTTGCCGACGTATTGGAGCCGTCTTTTCAGGCGTAATTCGTAAAACGCCTCCATTACGTCTGAAAAGAGGTCGTGTGCACATACACTTACTTTACCTTTTCAATGGCTTTTGTTGTGTGAGCTCACACTGCAGCAAGTTATCAGTCAAGATAAACGTGGCTACATCTGTACACAGTGGAGAACATGTAAAAAGGCTTCTTACAGGTAATGTGTGCTTGTAGACAAGGAGAGACCAGGATCCTTAGAAATCAGTCTGTGATTTTTCTCTCTCAGCTCATGAAGGGTTTTGTACCTTTGTACCTTTTAGGAATTCCTGACACAACTAGATTCCTGCTGGGGTTATGAGAAGTCGTGCAGGAAGGAGCGCAGGTTTGCAGACACTGAAGCGCCTAGGGAGAGTGTCAGGGACTGCAAGGGGTTAAGAAAGGATGGAACGGTTTAAAATAATGCCCAGGACCAGGATTGGTCAACAAGGGGTAAGAGGGGCGTGGTTAAGAAGATATAAGGCAGGGGTTTGGAGCAGGAAGCCCTCTTACCTTCAAGCTGCAGTGGAAGAAACACCTTTGCTGCTGCTGTGGAGATTCAGAGCGTGGTCTTTCAAGAAGATGGCAGAAGAACTGTTGCGGAAGGTGGCACAGCGGGTAGCGTCAGAGGGACCTGCCTGGCTGGAATCCCTGTTGGAGGAAGGAGAGAAGCAAGGATCTGAGCGGGGCACGGAACAGTCGGGAGCGGCTACCCGAGGTAGGCCGCAGCGCGTTACACGCCCTCCGGTTCGACTGAGCCCTAGCCCCGTTTCTATGAGGGGTGCTGTGACTGCTGCACAGTCATGCGGTGGTCTCAGCAGGTCCCCTAGGCCTATGTCGACGGGTGCTTCGTCGGTCGACATAGTGCCCCCCTCCCCCCCGCCCACTCGTCGCGCTGGCGTCCTTCCCCATGGCGGTAAGAGGGCGGCTGTTAAACCGGCACGGGCACGGTACAACCTGCCTCGAGCTGCTGATGCGGGCGCGGAGGCAGCGGTCGACTATCGTGACAGTGGGGTGAATATGGCTGACTCAGGTAACTGGTCCGACATGGTCGCTTACCATGCGGCATGTTCACAGGAGCTGGGACTTGCTTCCGGTGCCTGTGTGCCGCCGGGGTCGGCGCCATCTTTCCCCGTGCTGTTCTCTACGCAGCCTGAATTGGCGGCGGGGGGAACAGGGGCGGGACGTCCTGGCAGGCGCAGTGCGGCCAGGACACAAGATGGCGGCTCACGAAAAAAGAAGATGGCGGCGGGTTCGGGGAAGCGGGCGGTGAGCAAGCAACCCAGCCAGGGGGCGGGGGCTTCTGCGGTGCCTGTCGCTTCTCCACCCCGGTCCCCCCCGGGCCCCTGTCAGCATGGGTCAAGGCCAGGGGGGGGAGTGTGCTAGGAAAGATAGGGTTGAGGGTGTTTTGGACTCTATTTGCCCTTCTCCTGCCTTGTCATCTTTTTCTCCTGCAGGTCCAAGAAGGGAGCGTTCCAGGCGAGGGAGGAAACGCCGGGCTGGAGGACATCGCCGGCACGGCCATCATAGACGTCGCAGGTCAGGTGACGAGAAGAGGCGTGGTCGGCGGTATTCCTCGTCTTCCAGCGATGGATTCTCCTCCTCGTCGGCGACGACGTCCGCATCATCAGGATCGTGGAGGAGGTCGTCGAGGAGATCATCACGGCCGCAGAGACGCAGTCGACGCCGGGAGGTGCAGCGCTTGTCGGTGGATCAGGAGCAGCTGTCCCAGGTTGTCCCTCCCGCCGGGCCGGTGGAGGAGGTGCAGGCCGTGGTTCCAGTGCCGCGGCAAGTGGCTGAAGGACCCTCTGGAGTCGGTGGGACCTCTGGGAGCGGTGAGTCGGCCTGCGGTGACGCATGGCTTAATAAATCTAATGCAGCGGGTGCGGATTTGATTTCTGTTTTAAAAGCCGTGGTGGCTGGGTTAAAAGTGAATGAGGGAACGTCGTGTCCCTCGGTGCCACCAGAGGGAGCTATGCCCCCGTCTGAGAAAGAGAATGCTTTAGCTAGTTTGACGTTTAGAGATTCATTGTTTTGTGGAGTCGCTCCTCTCGGGACTCATTTGTCAGCTGAGATCAAGGACAAGATTTGGAGGAATGAATTTGTGGATATTTGGTCCTTGGTCTCGGTGGAGCAGGTGACTGTCGACAAGGAGCGGGGTTTTGAGAGGGGTTCGGATAGGAAAGCGAAAGTAGCGAAAACATTTGGCAACTGGGTACAGTGTTACGCTACACTGGCTCATGTTATTTGCCAACGCTATCCTGGGAAAGGGGCCGAGTTGTTTGTCTATTTTGACACAATTTTCAGCGCCCACAGGCTGCACGGTGGTGCGGCCTGGTGGCGATATGATGAAGAATTTCGGCGTCGTTTGGCTTTGTCGCCTGATATTAGTTGGGCGACGAAGGCAACGGACGTGTGGTTGCAGCTTATCTTAGCGCAAGGGAGCAGGCAACAACGCCCCTTTCCCAGTGTGGCCGCAGCGCCGGGCCCCGCCCCTGGAGTTGCGGCCGCTAGGCCCACGGGTGCCTGTTGGCTCTACAACGAGGGCCACTGTCGTTTCTTTGCCACGTGCAAATTCCGACACGAATGCTCCATCTGTGGGGGCGCTCATGCGGCGCTCCGGTGTTTCCGGAGAGGTAAGCAGCCGGTTAAGGCACCTCCTTCCGGCGCAGCGGAGAACGCCGGTGAACATGCTCGAGATGGGCCCATGGTTAGAGCGGTACCACAGGAGGCGGGAAGCAGAGGTGCTCACTAGCGGGTTTTCGTTTGGTTTTGAGATTCCTTTTGAATATTCTGCGGCATTGTCATTGGCTGACAATTTGAAGTCGATCAATGAGAATGTGGGCATTGCGCGGCTAAAATTGGCAAAAGAAGTGGAATTAGGGAGAATGGCAGGTCCATTCAGCGAGCCGCCGTATACGAATCTGCGAGTTTCCCCCCTTGGTTTAGTTCCAAAGAAGGAACGAGGAAAGTTTAGGCTGATTCATCACCTTTCCTTTCCTCGCGGTGGTTCTGTTAACGACGGTATTTCTAGGGCGGAGGCGGCGGTTTCGTATACGTCTTTCGATGTTGCAGTAAGGCTGGTACAGGCGGCTGGACAGGGGGCGTTGTTGGCTAAATCTGATATTGAAGCGGCCTTTCGTTTGCTGCCGGTTCATCCGGAGTGTTTTCACCTGTCGGGTTGTTGTTTAGATAAAGGGTTTTACGTGGATATGTGCCTTCCCATGGGTTGTTCAATATCATGCAGTTACTTTGAGATGTTTGCGTCATTTTTAGAATGGGTAGTTCGTTTGGAGTCTGGTTGTGATTCGGTCATTCATTATCTGGATGATTTTCTTCTTGTAGGCCCGGGGGGCTCTGGGTTGTGCAGCACGTTGCTGAGGGTGTTTCGGCAGGTGATGTCGCGTTTCGGTGTACCTATTTCCGAAGAAAAGACGGAAGGTCCTGTAACTGTTTTGTCATTTTTGGGTATCGAAATAGATAGCGAGCGGATGATTTTTCGCTTGCCCGATGATAAATTGGCAAGGCTAGTGACGCAAGTGACGTTAAAACAGTTACAGTCGTTAATGGGATTGCTGGTGTTTGCTTGTCGTATAATTCCAATGGGTCGTGTTTTCTCTAGGCGTTTGTCTTTAGCCACTAGAGGTATCTCGAAGCCAAATCATTTTATCCGGGTAACCTCTTGGATGAAGAAGGATTTGTTTGTCTAGCATTCTTTTTTGAGTTCGTTTAATGGGAGGTCGGTGTGTCAGGACGCTGAGTTGTCTAATGTAGACTTGGAATTGTTTACGGATGCAGCCGGAAGTGATGGTTTTGGAGCAATTTTGGGCCGAAGTTGGTGTAGATCCCCTTGGCCCTTGCATTGGAGTGATTTGGGAGTTTTACGTAATTTGACGCTATTGGAATTGTTTCCTATTATAGTGGCAATAGAGTTGTGGGGTAGCGTGATGGTGAACAAGAGGATTGTATTTTGGACAGACAACATGGCGGTGGTGCATGCGGTGAACGGGTTGTCGTCTAGTTCATTGCCGGTATTAGCTTTATTAAGACGGTTGGTTTTGAAGTGTTTGCGTTTGAATGTGTGGTTTCGTGCGAAACATGTTCCGGGTGTCCGTAATGTGATGGCTGATGCTTTGTCTCGTTCACAGATGTCCCGGTTTCGGGAATTGCACCCGGCAGCTTTGGCAGAAGGGGTGTCCCCCCCCTTCACTTATGGGCCCTGGTCGAGGACAACTTATGAGGCTGTTGAGGGGTTCGGTGGTACCGGCGACTTGGAAGAGTCATTGCAGAGCGTGGGATCGGTGGTTGGAGATTGCGGGGAATAACTTCCCATCACAGGATGGTTGTCACCTGGACGTCACGTTAGCAAGTTTGGTACAAATACGTCAGGAAGGGGGTAGTGCGGCCACAGCGAGCAAGTTTTTAGCAGGGGTGGCCTTTATGTTAAAATTGTGGGGATGCAGAGATGTTACAAAAGAATTTGTAGTTCGGCAGTCTTTAAAAGGGTGGAAAAAAGAGGCGTGTTCCAGGGACACGAGGCGGCCAGTATCTTTTTCGCTTTTGGGTCGGCTTCTAGCCGTTTTATGTTTTGTGTGTCGGGATGAATATGAAGTGTCCTTGTTCGGCGCGGCGTTTTCTTTGGCTTTCTTTGCCGCATTACGGGTTAGTGAGCTGGTTCCGCACAGCGTAAGTGCAAGCGGTGGTCTTCTCGGATCGGATGTAGTAACGTTGGGAGATTCTCTCAGGGTCTGTGTGCGGCGGTCAAAGACTGATATGGTAGGGAGGGGGGCTTGGCTGTCGATTGGGAGGATTGGGGGGCAGTATTGCCCGGTAAAATGGGTCCAGGAATTCGTGTTGGTCCGAGTGCCCGGGGCTCAATTCTTGATCCATCAGGATGGATCCGCAATGTCGCGTTTTCAATTTGAGGCGATTTTTAAGGCCGGTTTGAAGTACCTAGGTTTGCCACCGGGCGAGTTTGGTACACATTCGTTTAGGATAGGGGCGGCAACTGAGGCGGATGCCTTGGGCTTGGATTCAGCGGCTATCATGAGTCTGGGTAGATGGCGTTCTAATAGCTATAGGTCATATGTGCGACCTGATTTGGTTTTAAAGAGTGTGTAAGCTGGAAGTTTTCATAGTAAAAAAAAAAAAAGTCGCCCCCTTCCCCCCCTCCCCCTCCCCCCCCCCCCCCATCCCTGTTTTCCTTCCTTGTTTTATATGGAGTGTTATGTTAATCCTGCCTGTATCTTCATTTGACCGGAATGTAGCTTAATTTCTTTGTTAGGGTCGCGGCGCCCCCAAGTGTGGATCTTGGGGCATTCGTATGTGCATTGGGCAGCGGTTCGAGCGGGTCGAAGGCCATTAGGTCCGAATTTGGGCCTCTCACAGGCCGACGTCCATTGGAGAGGTGTCCGGGGATTACGGTGGGTGCAGTTACTGCCAGAAGTAGTGGCAGTTACAAGGCACACGTATGGACCTGTTGTCCTGATCATACATGCGGGTGGAAATGACATCGGCCAAGTGAAAATGGCTGAGTTATTGTCATTTATACGGACTGATTTGGCGCGTTTTCAGGATCTGTTCGCCCGTTGCGTGGTAGTTTGGTCCGAAATAGTGGCGCGCACGGTGTGGCGAGGAGCGAGGAACATGGCAGCGTTGGAGAGAGTGCGCAGGCTAATTAATGTGCGGGTGTCGCGGTTCATTCGCTCTATAGGGGGGATCGGGTTGCGACACCAATCCCTGGAGGGGGATAATGCAGATTTGCTGGCGCCTGATGGAGTGCATCTGAATGATATCGGGCTCGATATCTTTTTATTGGATCTCTTGGATGGTGCCGAGAGAGGGTTGGCGTTGCTTGGTGGGGGTGGTCGGGGGACTGAGTAGGTTTCTCAGTTCCCCCTTCTTGGCGGAAAGTACGGCAGATGAAGACGGAGGTAGCACCCTACATGCCTGATGGAGACAGGGAGCATCGGCATTTCAGGAGGAGAGAAAAATAAATATATATATATGTCTTCAGGCCGATGTTTGTAAATAAGAATAAAGCTGTGGCCACTTCCACATTTCCATAAAGAAGGTGTTGGTGTGTTAATTCAAAGAAGGATGGTTAAGGTCCTGGGCAGGTAAAGTGGATAATGGGTCCTTGCAGTCTTGCAGACACTGAAGCGCCTAGGGAGAGTGTCAGGGACTGCAAGGGGTTAAGAAAGGATGGAACGGTTTAAAATAATGCCCAGGACCAGGATTGGTCAACAAGGGGTAAGAGGGGCGTGGTTAAGAAGATATAAGGCAGGGGTTTTGGATCAGGAAGCCCTCTTACCTTCAAGCTGCAGTGGAAGAAACACCCGCCCTCCCTCCCCTGGTGGTTTTGGTTTTGTTTTGGAGAATTTTTCTACGGTTATATATTCTTGTTCTGGCGTTTTTCTGGTTTTTTCGTAGATGTCACAGCTGGCGGAAAGTACGGCAGATGAAGACGGAGGTAGCACCCTACATGCCTGATGGAGACAGGGAGCATCGGCATTTCAGGAGGAGAGAAAAATAAATCTATATATATGTCTTCAGGCCGATGTTTGTAAATAAGAATAAAGCTGTGGCCACTTCCACATTTCCATAAAGAAGGTGTTGGTGTGTTAATTCAAAGAAGGATGGTTAAGGTCCTGGGCAGGTAAAGTGGATAATGGGTCCTTGCAGTCTCAGTTATCCGGTCTGTGACCAGGTCGACGCTGGTTGGTATGTGCTTGTTTTACATCCTAAGGCTCCATGCACACGACCGTACATTTCATCCGTAATTACGGACCCATTCATTTCTATGGCCGACGGACACCTTCCCATATATTTACGGGACAATGTCCGTGCCGTAGAAACCTTCCATAAAACATGTCCTATTTTTTTATTTTACGTACCGTGCTCCCATACTTTATAATGGACCACGGCCTGCAAATTTCAGACCGTGATAACGGGCACGGTCATGTACATGGGGCCCGAGACACTATTTTATAACTTTTGTTTCATGACTCAAATAAGTCGAGTCGCTTCTCCCCTTATGTAAATCTACCCTCCCAAAGCAGACACTGAAACAGAGTTGGATTTTAAAGGCCACAGCAGCCGTTTATTATTTAAATAACAATAAATTTAAATACCATAACTTTTGAATCCCCAAAAAAGGGGATTCATCATAACATTAAATAACCCACTGCGACCCTATCAGGGTCATAACATTATAAACCAACCAGAATGACAGGGGTAAGTCCTTGAAGCCACCGATACTTAATTTTGGCCATCTGCCCACAAATACCTTACCCCCAGCCGAAACCCGGCCCGGGGGCACCAATTACCTTTTGCAGATGACCACCATATATATATAACCCAGCTTTCAAAAGGGGTAACACCCTAAGAAGCCGACAAATTGGGGGTGCATCCCGTGATGCATTCCCCCCCACCACTTTTTACGACCTACTTCAAGGACTCCCCCCCGCAGCTGCAATGACAAAATTAACCACCCCCAAAGATAAATGTTAATAGGCAAATAAACTTTGACGAGAAAAACCACCACCCGCAGCAACCTCTTGCCGCCTCAACCGATCCACATCAGGGCGGGCGGGCGGGAACATGTTCCTGCTTCTGTGTCCTGGCGAAGAGAGGGAGAGCACAAACAGGAAACAGGTACATCCCCTTCAATCCCCACCCCTCCTCCCCCAAGCCCTCCTGCTGTCCCCATCCTTGGTCTCTCATAGGCCAGCTAACTCTGTGTCCCTCCCATCTATTTTAGTCATGGAGGCCTCCCCTTATTCCTTTCTTTTCTCTTCAGTACGGCCTCTTCTTGACTCAAATAAGTCGAGTCGCTTCTCCCCTTATGTAAATCTACCCTCCCAAAGCAGACACTGAAACAGAGTTGGATTTTAATGGCCACAGCAGCCGTTTATTATTTAAATAACAATAAATTTAAATACCATAACTTTTGAATCCCCAAAAAAGGGGATTCATCATAACATTAAATAACCCACTGCGACCCTATCAGGGTCATAACATTATAAACCAACCAGAATGACAGGGGCAAGTCCTTGAAGCCACCGATACTTAATTTTGGCCATCTGCCCACAAATACCTTACCCCCAGCCGTAACCCGGCCCGGGGGCACCAAATTACCTTTTTGCAGATGACCACCATATATATAACCCAGCTTTCAAAAGGGGTAACACCCTAAGAAGCCGACAAATTGGGGGTGCATCCCGTGATGCATTCCCCCCCACCACTTTTTACGACCTACTTCAAGGACTCCCCCCCCCGCCAAAGCGAAACAGGCCTTGACCACCTCACGCCTGCGAGCTCCTCCACACTCCCACCGCTCGCTCAATTCCATCAGTCAACGCCAGACTCTACATGTCCATCCCCACATCATTGAGATGCACACCATCCTCTCTCCAATACCTGCCTGTCCCAGCCTCCAGGTCCCAGTGGCGCACCGCAACTCCACCATTACCCGCCACAAAACTCGATATAGCCCTGTTAGCCTTAATGCGAGCCTTATTAATCTTTGCCATCGAACGAGCCATCCGCCAGCTCTTCCTAGGGACCATCTCAGACCACACCGTCACCAACTTCGGATAAGTTGCCCATAAACAAAGAAAATCATGCTTGACATCCCTTACTAACTCCCTGAAAGGGCGCAGGCCCAAATCGTTGCCTCCCACATGCAACACCAGCACCTCAGGTGCCCTATCAAGCAATACAAAATTATGAAACTCCGGCAACACCCTGTTCCATGTCATTCCCAGTATACCCATCCACCGCAAGACCGCCGCCTCCCGCGGAATCTTGAGCTGTCGACCGTCCGGCCGTACATCCGCGCGAAGGGCACCCCAGTACACAAAGGAGTGTCCCATAATCCACACCATACATGAGTCACGGCCTGCAAAACAAATGGAGAACATACACGCACCACCACTTGTTGCTGCGCAAAATTATTACTCAGGCGGAACGCACACACCCGGAACATGTTACACAATACCATATCACAACATGTGCAAGCGAACATAAGAACGGAAACGCGCAGACTCCCAGCGCCCTATCCGCCGCACGCCTGCCTCATCCAAACCCCATCTCACCGCCTCCGTCGCTGCCCCAATCCGGAAAGAATGAGACGAATACTGCTCCGCCTGCACCCCGCTAGCCACCAGACATTTTCTGAAAACCGAGATGAACTGATACCGCGACAAAAACTTGCCATCCACATGCCGCAGCAACGGCGCATCCGAGAGATCTAAGCCCTCTAAGTACTCCTTGAGACACAACACTGGACAAACCGGATTTTCGGTGACCGCAAACAAAACCACCCGACGTCCTACCCCCCCTCTGATCGGTTTTCGACCGTCGCAGCACTATCTCCACCCTGTCTTCATACAAATCGACATTATCCTGCAGCAACCCCCCCCCCCCCCGCTTTTACCGAACTAGGCGAAACCAATTCCCCCACCCGAAAAGCTCCGAAGAAGGCTAACGCGAAAGCCAACCGAAAAAGCTTGCTCTCGTACTCTGAATGAACCACCACCACCTCCAATGAGCACAACAATTGAAAAGACACGGGACGCCTCCTATCCCTCACCACTACACCCCGTCTCAACCCCCTCAATGCCTGGCCCACCAAAAAACGCTTCATGATGTCCACAAATCCCCGTAATTTACAACCGAAAGCAATGGCCGCCACGAAGCGATTAACCTTAGCGACCGTGCAACCCCGGGCAAACGCGTCTCCCAACCAAAACAACAAAGCCACCACCCTATCCTCATCAGAGCACACATCACCCAACGATCTCACCCACTCTTCCCATTGCCTCCATCCAGCAGAATAAGATGACCACGTAGCGCTGGCCAACGACCTCTTTATCAATGCACCTGCCGCCCGGATACCAGCTCCCACTGATGACTGGGACATTCCACCCCCGTTAACTCCGCGTCCGGGACCAGCTGACGGACACGATCCCACTGCGAGCGAGAAAGCGCATCAGCAATACAATTCTCCGCCCCAGGAACATGCACCACCACCACCCACGCATTTAAACTCCAAAAAGCAAGCACCAACTGACGCAACAAGCGAACCACTGGAGGGGACGACGTCGACGTATTATTTATAGCCATCACCACCCCCAGATTATCGCAATGAAAACGCACTTTCTTATCCCGGAACCTGTCTCCCCAAATGGTGACTGCCACCACGATGGGAAACAGTTCGAGTAGGGCCAAGTTACGTGTCAAACCCGTCTCTACCCACTCAACCGGCCATTTTCCTGCGCACCACTGCCCTTTGAAGAATGCTCCGAACCCCACCGCCCCGGACGCATCAGTGAACAATTTCAAATCGAAGCTATCCAGCGCCCGTGACATCCACAGCGAGCGACTGTTATACTGTGCCAGAAAATGGAGCCAGACCCGCAAATCCTCCCTGTGCTCCGCCGTCATACGAATGAAATGGTGGGGTTCCCCCACCCCCGCCGCTGCCAACCGCCGACAAAACACCCTCCCCATTGGCATGATGCGGCAAGCAAAATTAAACTTCCCCAATAAGGACTGCAATTCCCGTAGTGTAATTTTCTTAATCCGACACGCTCGCTCCACTACTAACCGCAGATCCCCCAACTTATCCTCAGGCAATCTGCACTCCATTGCCACAGAATCTATTGTAATTCCCAAAAAACAAATGGTCGTCACTGGACCTTCAGTTTTTTCCACAGCCAAGCGGACCCCGAACTCCCGCGACACCCAGTTGACCGCCTCAAGTAAATTCGCGCAAACCCCCGAATGCGCCGGGCGAACACACAAGAAATTGTCGAGGTAGTGAATAACCGATTCCACCCCAGCGACCTCCCTAACTACCCATTCCAAAAAAGAACTAAAAACCTCAAAGTACGCGCACGACAACGAGCAACCCATGGGAAGGCACCGATCGATGTAGTAACCTCCTTCCCAGTAACACCCCAGCAACCGCTGGCTGTCCGGGTGGACCGGCAATAAACGGAACGCCGTTTGAATATCGTTTTTTGCCATCAGAGCTCATCTTCCGTAACCTCGTACTAACGCTACCGCCGCATCAAACGACGTGTATACCACGGAACAGAGATCTGGGTCAATGCCATCATTAACCGACGCCCCTTTTGGGAAGGACAAATGCTGAATGAGCCTAAATTTGTAACCTTCCCGTTTCGGAACCACTCCTAACGGTGACACCACCAAACCCGGAACTGGGATCATGCTAAAAGGGCCCGCCATTCTGCCCAGATCAATCTCCTTCCTAAGTTTCTCCGAGACTACGGCCGCCTGCTGATATGCCAACTTAAGGTTGCGCTGAGTGAACGGGACCTCGTACGAAGGGGGCGGAATAACAAAACCAGAACTAAAACCTAAACTAATCAACCGTGCCCCCTCCTTGTTAGTGTATCTACTTAGAAAGGGGGTCATCTTTATGAGCTTCACCGGAGTCTCCCCCATGACCAGCCGCACCGCTAACTCCCCCCTGTCGTTTCCCCTTTTTAAAACATTTTGACGCTCCATGCGACTGCCCGCTGCAGTGTGAACACACATGCTTGAATTTACACGCTGCTCCAAATTTACACTGCCCCTCGTTGAACTGCCAACACGTTCCAAATTTGGAACCTGAGGCCGGACTATTCCCGCCGGAAGTTCCTGCTGCGTTCCCGCTCCCAGGAAAGGACTGCCCTTGCTTATAAAGTGCCGTCACCTTCAGCCATAAGGCTATGTCCTTATGATCCCACCGTATATTCGGCCGCACCGCCTTCCGCTGCCGAAACTGTTCGTCGTAACGAAGCCAAGCCTGTCCCCCATAAACCCGATGCACCTCCCCCACCGCGTCCAAGTAACAGAATAAGCCGGAACAATTTTCTGGCGCCTTTTCTCCAATAACACTCGCCAAAATTGCAGAAGCCTGCATTCAATTGACAAATGTTTTTGGAATCAACCTGTACCGTCTCATTTCCTCCTCATCCTTTTTGGTTTCATCCCGCTTCACCTTATCCAAATTAAACTTCTCCAGCGAAAGCAACGAAAAAATCTCCACGTACTCATCTTTCCAAATCTTTTCTTTAACTTCCTGCTTCAAATGCGCGCCTAACGGGCCCTCATAACATACGTACACCTCCCCGCGCGCGCGATCATCCAGCCGCACCCTATCTACCTCTTTTGGCGAGTCTGTTTGAACCGCCGCCGCCACTGCCACCGCTGCCCCCGTGGCTAGCCCCCCTCCGGATTGCATAACCGGGGCACTACCAACACTGCCCCCCCACACCGCGGCCGACGCCACGCCTGCCTGTTCCTGGGAAGGGAAACCTCCTAGCCGCCCCACCAACGCCTTTAAACAACCCACTAACTCCGTCAAACTATCCCCCCCTGCACCCGCCTGTAACCCCGGGGCCCTTGACTCCGCCGCGACGTTAGCCGACGTTACACCCTCTACACCGATACCCGACATCAATAAAGCTGGAAAAGGTAACGTAGGTGTCAACTCACCAGGCTGCCCAGGGGCTGTGAACCCGTCAGCCGGACCCCCATGTCCACGTGCAGAGGCCCGCCGCTCACCGTCCTCCAATGCTCCGGACTCCCTCTGGCGCTGTCCGCATTTGGCAGTGTGTGCACGGGGAATTCCAAGTTCCGTCCGAGAAAAGGGGGGGGGCGACATCGCATCATCCGTCTGGCCGAGCTCCAGCTCCTGCCGCAGCCGTCCTGCTGAACCAGCCTCCCGCTGTTCCGTCCCTGGCACTCTCACCACCGACCTCATCCTGCACCCTCCGCTCCTGTCCACATCCACCGCCCGCTCGTTGCTGCCATGAGCCGACCCTCCGGCTGGCACATCGCCGTGCAGGGTCGCCGTTGCCCTTCCGCCACGTACCGAAGAAGGAGGTGGTGTGGCCGGAAGTGAAGGCCTCGTCTTCCTCATCGCTGCCGCTGGGCGCTGCCGCGTTTTGGGATTTCTCCCAGGACCAGATGGGAGGGCAGCGGCAGGCCGCCCTGGTGTCTGGCCTGAAGGGTCCACCGAGGGGCTCCTCTTGCACCGCCGCACCCGCGGGATGTCCTCCGGACTCAGCCGTGCGGGCGGGCGCGAGCGCCTCGTGCTGCGTGACACTCCGGAAGTGCCGGCCCTGGCCTGAGTCACGGGGGAGATGGGGGCTCCTCTTCTCCTGCCCGTCCCTCTGGAACGCCGGTCCTGGACCTCTGCCTGCTCCAGTGGCCCCGAGACCGCCGGCATGGTGGACCGCGCCACGCCCGCTCCGGACGATTCTGCCCGATCCTGGTCCGGAGCGCCCGCTTGTCCCTGCAGCAGCGTCGCCACTCGTGCTCCGAGCCATCCCGGACCTTGAGAGGCCGCCGCGGCCCGCAGCAACTCCATCGCCTCCTCGTCAGACACAGCAGGGATGGTGAACATGTTCCTGCTTCTGTGTCCTGGCGAAGAGAGGGAGAGCACAAACAGGAAACAGGTACATCCCCTTCAATCCCCACCCCTCCTCCCCCAAGCCCTCCTGCTGTCCCCATCCTTGGTCTCTCATAGGCCAGCCAACTCTGTGTCCCTCCCATCTATTTTAGTCATGGAGGCCTCCCCTTATTCCTTTCTTTTCTCTTCAGTATGGCCTCTTCTTTAGTAACATGTAATAAAAATGATCTCTAGAATCTCTTCATTTTCAACTAAAGGTCTGGATACTGGAATCTTAAAGGGCAATACTACCCCAGTTCTACATGGATACAGTCAGCCTAAATATCTGTATCGGGGGTGTACACATGATTTTGTAAAGGAGGGGGGATTTTTACATGTTACGCGGAGCGCACAGACACTTGATAGACACAAGAAAATCCCAGTCACATGGTGCAGGATATATTTATCATATGACTCTATAATGATTGCCCCAAAGCCATAGGAAAACTGCATTTTGGCGACAGACGCACTTTAGAAATATATAATCTCGCTATACAGCACACAAATAAATCAGTAAGAGCTAGAGTGCCCATGATGGTAGCGCCATCAATGCCAGATTAGTGCCACCTGTACAATGTAGTACCATGCAGAGTGCCACTCATACACAATAGGGTCTGCAGAATATAGCCGTATAATCTGTGGTGGTCTTGGGCAGTAATGGCTACATTCCGGGTGATCTACGGTGGTGACGTAACTGTGTCACTACCATTTTGTGTTACATTTTACCCATGCACAGTAAGACCAAGTTCACATGGAGTTTTTTGGCGCGGTTTTTGACGCAGAAACCGCTTCGGAAAACGCCTCCCATTGATTTTAATGGGAGGAGAGCAGAAAAAAGCGCTCTCGGGAAAAAGAACCGTCATGCCCTTTCTTTAGGCGTTTCCATCTCTGACCTCCCATTGACATCATGGCGCTTAATGGCCGCGGCCGAAAAACGCAGCAAAAACTGCGGCAAGTGTTATGCCGGCACGTCAAAATCTGCCTCAAATTTTCAGTAGGAATTTTGAGGCAGATTTTTCCACCTGCAAAAAAAACTCTGTGTGAACAGGGCCTTCTAGGTAGAAATCTGTCAATCAGGCGCGAGTGGGCGGAGGTAGTGCAGCTCGTAAATAATGGTGTCTTTTCTATAGCGGTGGTGAAGTTCTTCAAAACAGCTTCACTTTAGCAAATAAGTGACAGACAGCAGAAATCAGTGTGTCTGTCAGTACATTATGATGCCCTAAGTGAGCAGCATAATGTAGATGACAGGTTCCCTTTAAATGATAACATTCTGGCTGCTTTCAGCTGCCACTAGAGGGAGCTCACGGTGTACAAATTTATAAAGCTCCTATTGAAGTCATTGGGAACTGTATGATTACAACTGCATCCAGCTCCCCCTGGTGGCAACTTCTGTAATCATTCAGGAGAGACTGAGACAGTGAAAGGTCTATATGGCAAGTTATTCTCCAGCCCTCTGGCCATCTTGTGGGCATTATTGCAGCCATTAGTACAGTGTTTATAGGGTCGCTAGAAGATGCTCAGTAGAGATGTTGGTGCAGATATCTTGGCATGTAAGAAATATGTATAACAAGTAATGACTCCAGTCGTTATTCCATGATTGATGTGATCTTGTTCCCCTAGGGCAAAGAACTTGGAAGGCGCTCAAGAAGTATTTTGGAGGCAGGCAGACTTTGGTTACGTTATGGAGCGTTTGGCTGAAGCACAAGTCTTCTGTCATCCACGTGAGCAGGTCGGTCTGTCTTGTGCGTTGCTTCTTCTGACTGGTAATCCAGATTGTCTGACATGTCTCTTTATTACAGGGAGACTCTCTCTTGGCCTGTTCCCGCCACCTCCTGCACTGCCGAGCCACCAACCTTTATTTGGACTTACGAAATCCTAGACGACCACAAGACAGGTCTGTAGTGCTTCATATTGAACTATTGGTCCAGTTGACAATAATATTAAAAATAATATTTAAACACATTGAAGGGGATGTCTGTTTTAAAAAATATATATATATATATTTTTAATTACTTTATTAGGGAATTCTGAGTTATTGGTGTAGTCCCTCATTCAGGATCCTAGTCTATTAGCCAGAGTGTTAAGCGGCTTCAAAGAGCGTCCCTCACTGGAGGACCCAGCACAACAACGCATTTCACGGACAGACCATTTATTTAATTGGGAACTGTGTAATGCTTCATTTCTCCTGTAGTGGCGCTGCAGGGAAATTGAACACTTTCCTCCAGGTTCCCTCTCGGATTACAGCTGATATCTGGGGGTGCTGCCACTGGACGCCCCGTAATCCGCTTATTCACTTTGGCCCTTGGCGTTCTCCAAAGCAACCCCTTTCTAAATAGGGTTTCCAGTTTTCTATAAAAATCTCATTCACTGTATAATTAAAAGTTATGTAACCTAACAATGTGTTCAGTGCCTCAATGTCTTACCATTTTTAAGATCTGTGATTGCTGTCACTGAATGGCAAACAAAGATACATAGCCCGTTAATGGTTTATTCACACACGGCAGATTTTTTGCAAGCCCCATTCAGATGAACGGGACATTGTCAGAAATTTCTACAACAAATCTGCCATGTGTGAATATATCCCCTCAGCCTATCCGTGCCCCCTCTATTAATGATCCATGAATGTGTGTGCAGGGCGTGATCAAGACAGATTCAGCCTCTGATTATAAGCAATATTTCCAATTACTTTAAGCAAGCAGAGATCTTAAATGGTAGGTGGTTAAAACATAAAGTATAATAGATTGTTTTTAACTTTTCATTATAAATGTAATTGCCCAATGATCTCTGTAGTATGGAGACTAAACATGCCGATCCTCTGTTCTCCTGGGGGATAAGCCGCTGTTAGAGAGATCTTGCCGCGGTTTCTTACCCCTCTCCCCATTTAAATAAACCGGCACAAAAAACATTTTATAGTGGGATCAGGTGAAATAGCTGTTGGCCAAACAAACACTCTGCCAACATCTATTGCATATGTATGGCCAGCTTTATGCCTCCATAACAGGTCAAGCTTCAGTTCCCCCATAACTGTTCCCGCAGCAGCGCCCATACACTTGCATTATTCACAAGTCTGAGCTGCTCTGTCTTCACATGACAATTAGCGATTACCACTGACGGATTAGGAACTGGTCCGCGCAACAGGATCGATTCTTCATCAGTTGTTTCTACCGGGACAGCAGTGTGGTATCTGGGAATGAAGGGCAGGGCCGATTCTAGCTTTTCTGCTGCCTGAGGCGAAAATGGAAATGGCGCCCCCTCCACAAAAAAAAAAAAAAAAATTGTAAGTAAGAAACAACTTGTAAAACGAAACAAGAAAATGAAAGCTGTGTGAACAAAAAAATACATTAGGGCCTGTTCACATCACCGTTCGCTTCTGTTCCGAGGTTCTGTCGGGTGAACCCCGCAACGGAAAGTGAAAGTGACAGCACAGCTTCCGTTTCAGTCACCATTGATCTCAATGTTGATGGAAACATCGCTAATGGCTTCCGTTCGTCACCAATCCGGCTGGTTTCCGGTTTTCCGACAGAATCAATAGCAGAGTCGACTACGGAATGGAATCGAACGGTGATGTGAACAGGCCCTTATTGAACATCATTGTTATAAACTGCAAGGTCTCATAATGCTACAGGCAATTGTGTAGTAAATATCCCTATATTGCCCCAGCTATAAATACTAGTAAAATGACCAGGGCAACGTGTATCCAAAATTCAAACACAAAAATGAAAGAACAATGTCAGTGTTCAAACTTGTGTCAGGGCTCCTTTAATGGCTCTTTACAGTCAGTATAGTAACACATACGGCACTTTACAGTCAGTATAGTAACGCACGCTGCACTTTACAGTCAGTATAGTAACACATGCGGCACTTTACAGTCAGTATAGTAACACATGCGGCACTTTACAGTCAGTATAGTAACACATGCGGCACTTTACAGTCAGTATAGTAACACATGCGGCACTTTACAGTCAGTATAGTAACACATGCGGCACTTTACAGTCAGTATAGTAACACATGCTGCTCTTTACAGTCAGTACAGTAACACATGCTGCACTTTACAGTCAGTATAGTAACACATGCGGCACTTTACAGTCAGTATAGTAACACATGCGGCACTTTACAGTCAGTATAGTAACACATGCTGCACTTTACAGTTAGTATAGTAACACATGCGGCACTTTACAGTCAGTATAGTAACACATGCGGCACTTTACAGTCAGTATAGTAACACATGTTGCACTTTACAGTCAGTATAGTAATGCACGCTGCACTTTACAGTCAGTATAGTAACACATGCGGCACTTTACAGTCAGTATAGTAACACACGCGGCACTTTACAGTCAGTATAGGAACACATGCGGCACTTTACAGTCAGTATAGTAACACACGCTGCACTTTACAGTCAGTATAGTAACACACGCGGCACTTTACAGTCAGTATAGTAACACACGCGGCACTTTACAGTCAGTATAGTAACACACGCGGCACTTTACAGTCAGTATAGGAACACATGCGGCACTTTACAGTCAGTATAGTAACACATGCTGCTCTTTACAGTCACTATAGTAATGCACGCTGCACTTTACAGTCAGTATAGTAACACACGCGGCACTTTACAGTCAGTATAGGAACACATGCGGCACTTTACAGTCAGTATAGTAACACATGCTGCTCTTTACAGTCACTATAGTAATGCACGCTGCACTTTACAGTCAGTATAGTAACACATGCGGCACTTTACAGTCAGTATAGTAACACATGCGGCACTTTACAGTCAGTATAGTAACACATGCGGCACTTTACAGTCAGTATAGTAACACATGCTGCACTTTACAGTCAGTATAGTAACACATGCTGCACTTTACAGTCAGTATAGTAACACATGCTGCACTTTACAGTCAGTATAGTAACACATGCGGCACTTTACAGTCAGTATAGTAACACATGCGGCACTTTACAGTCAGTATAGTAACACATGCGGCACTTTACAGTCAGTATAGTAACACATGCGGCACTTTACAGTCAGTATAATAACACATGCGGCACTTTACAGTCAGTATAGTAACACATGCGGCACTTTACAGTCAGTATAGTAACACACGCGGCACTTTACAGTCAGTATAGTAACGCACGCTGCACTTTACAGTCAGTATAGTAACGCACGCTGCACTTTACAGTCAGTATAGTAACGCATGCGGCGCTTTACAGTCAGTATAGGAACACATGCGGCACTTTACAGTCAGTATAGTAACACATGCTGCACTTTACAGTCAGTATAGTAACACACGCTGCTCTTTACAGTCAGTATAGTAACGCATGCGGCACTTTACAGTCAGTATAGTAATGCATGCAGCACTTTACAGTCAGTATAGTAACGCACGCTGCACTTTACAGTCAGTATAGTAACACATGCAGCACTTTACAGTCAGTATAGTAACACATGCGGCACTTTACAGTCAGTATAGTAACACATGCGGCACTTTACAGTCAGTATAGTAACACATGCGGCACTTTACAGTCAGTATAGTAACGCACGCTGCACTTTACAGTCAGTATAGTAACACATGCAGCACTTTACAGTCAGTATAGTAACACATGCGGCACTTTACAGTCAGTATAGTAACACATGCGGCACTTTACAGTCAGTATAGTAACACATGCGGCACTTTACAGTCAGTATAGTAACACATGCTGCTCTTTACAGTCACTATAGTAATGCACGCTGCACTTTACAGTCAGTATAGTAACACATGCGGCACTTTACAGTCAGTATAGTAACACATGCGGCACTTTACAGTCAGTATAGTAACACATGCGGCACTTTACAGTCAGTATAGTAACACATGCGGCACTTTACAGTCAGTATAGTAACACATGCTGCACTTTACAGTCAGTATAGTAACACATGCGGCACTTTACAGTCAGTATAGTAACACATGCGGCACTTTACAGTCAGTATAGTAACACATGCGGCACTTTACAGTCAGTATAGTAACACATGCGGCACTTTACAGTCAGTATAGTAACACATGCGGCACTTTACAGTCAGTATAGTAACGCACGCTGCACTTTACAGTCAGTATAGTAACGCACGCTGCACTTTACAGTCAGTATAGTAACACACGCTGCTCTTTACAGTCAGTATAGTAACACATGCTGCTCTTTACAGTCAGTATAGTAACACATGCTGCACTTTACAGTCAGTATAGTAACACATGCGGCACTTTACAGTCAGTATAGTAACACATGCTGCACTTTACAGTCAGTATAGTAACGCACGCTGCACTTTACAGTCAGTATAGTAACACATGCGGCACTTTACAGTCAGTATAGTAACACATGCTGCACTTTACAGTCAGTATAGTAACACATGCTGCACTTTACAGTCAGTATAGTAACACACGCTGCTCTTTACAGTCACTATAGTAACGCACGCTGCACTTTACAGTCAGTATAGTAACACATGCGGCACTTTACAGTCAGTATAGTAACACATGCTGCACTTTACAGTCAGTATAGTAACGCACGCTGCACTTTACAGTCAGTATAGTAACACATGCTGCTCTTTACAGTCAGTATAGTAACACATGCAGCACTTTACAGTCAGTATAGTAACACATGCGGCACTTTACAGTCAGTATAGTAACACATGCTGCACTTTACAGTCAGTATAGTAACACATGCTGCTCTTTACAGTCAGTATAGTAACACATGCTGCTCTTTACAGTCAGTATAGTAACACACACTGCACTTTACAGTCAGTATAGTAACACATGCAGCACTTTACAGTCAGTATAGTAGCGCACACTGCACTTTCTAGTCAGTATAGTAACACATGCGGCACTTTACAGTCAGTATAGTAACACATGCGGCACTTTACAGTCAGTATAGTAACACATGCTGCTCTTTACAGTCAGTATAGTAACGCACACTGCACTTTACAGTCAGTATAGTAACACATGCAGCACTTTACAGTCAGTATAGTAGCGCACGCTGCACTTTACAGTCAGTATAGTAACACATGCGGCACTTTACAGTCAGTATAGTAACACATGCGGCACTTTACAGTCAGTATAGTAACACATGCTGCACTTTACAGTCAGTATAGTAACACATGCTGCTCTTTACAGTCAGTATAGTAACACATGCGGCACTTTACAGTCAGTATAGTAACACATGCGGCACTTTACAGTCAGTATAGTAACACATGCGGCACTTTACAGTCAGTATAGTAACACATGCGGCGCTTTACAGTCAGTATAGTAACGCACGCTGCACTTTACAGTCAGTATAGTAACACATGCGGCACTTTACAGTCAGTATAGTAACACATGCGGCACTTTACAGTCAGTATAGTAACGCACGCTGCACTTTACAGTCAGTATAGTAACACACGCTGCACTTTACAGTCAGTATAGTAACACATGCTGCACTTTACAGTCAGTATAGTAACACATGCGGCACTTTACAGTCAGTATAGTAACACATGCTGCACTTTACAGTCAGTATAGTAACACATGCGGCGCTTTACAGTCAGTATAGTAACACATGCGGCACTTTACAGTCAGTATAGTAACGCACGCTGCACTTTACAGTCAGTATAGTAACACATGCGGCACTTTACAGTCAGTATAGTAACACATGCGGCACTTTACAGTCAGTATAGTAACGCACGCTGCACTTTACAGTCAGTATAGTAACACATGCGGCACTTTACAGTCAGTATAGGAACACATGCGGCACTTTACAGTCAGTATAGTAACACATGCGGCACTTTACAGTCAGTATAGTAACACATGCGGCACTTTACAGTCAGTATAGGAACACATGCGGCACTTTACAGTCAGTATAGTAACACATGCGGCACTTTACAGTCAGTATAGTAACACATGCGGCACTTTACAGTCAGTATAGTAACGCACGCTGCACTTTACAGTCAGTATAGTAACACATGCGGCACTTTACAGTCAGTATAGTAACACATGCGGCACTTTACAGTCAGTATAGTAACGCACGCTGCACTTTACAGTCAGTATAGTAACACATGCGGCACTTTACAGTCAGTATAGGAACACATGCGGCACTTTACAGTCAGTATAGTAACACATGCGGCACTTTACAGTCAGTATAGTAACACATGCGGCACTTTACAGTCAGTATAGTAGCGCACGCTGCACTTTACAGTCAGTATAGTAACACATGCGGCACTTTACAGTCAGTATAGTAACACATGCTGCACTTTACAGTCAGTATAGTAACACATGCTGCACTTTACAGTCAGTATAGTAACACACGCTGCTCTTTACAGTCACTATAGTAACGCACGCTGCACTTTACAGTCAGTATAGTAACACATGCGGCACTTTACAGTCAGTATAGTAACACATGCTGCACTTTACAGTCAGTATAGTAACGCACGCTGCACTTTACAGTCAGTATAGTAACACATGCTGCTCTTTACAGTCAGTATAGTAACACATGCAGCACTTTACAGTCAGTATAGTAACACATGCGGCACTTTACAGTCAGTATAGTAACACATGCTGCACTTTACAGTCAGTATAGTAACACATGCTGCTCTTTACAGTCAGTATAGTAACACATGCTGCTCTTTACAGTCAGTATAGTAACACACACTGCACTTTACAGTCAGTATAGTAACACATGCAGCACTTTACAGTCAGTATAGTAGCGCACACTGCACTTTCTAGTCAGTATAGTAACACATGCGGCACTTTACAGTCAGTATAGTAACACATGCGGCACTTTACAGTCAGTATAGTAACACATGCTGCTCTTTACAGTCAGTATAGTAACGCACACTGCACTTTACAGTCAGTATAGTAACACATGCAGCACTTTACAGTCAGTATAGTAGCGCACGCTGCACTTTACAGTCAGTATAGTAACACATGCGGCACTTTACAGTCAGTATAGTAACACATGCGGCACTTTACAGTCAGTATAGTAACACATGCTGCACTTTACAGTCAGTATAGTAACACATGCTGCTCTTTACAGTCAGTATAGTAACACATGCGGCACTTTACAGTCAGTATAGTAACACATGCGGCACTTTACAGTCAGTATAGTAACACATGCGGCACTTTACAGTCAGTATAGTAACACATGCGGCGCTTTACAGTCAGTATAGTAACGCACGCTGCACTTTACAGTCAGTATAGTAACACATGCGGCACTTTACAGTCAGTATAGTAACACATGCGGCACTTTACAGTCAGTATAGTAACGCACGCTGCACTTTACAGTCAGTATAGTAACACACGCTGCACTTTACAGTCAGTATAGTAACACATGCTGCACTTTACAGTCAGTATAGTAACACATGCGGCACTTTACAGTCAGTATAGTAACACATGCTGCACTTTACAGTCAGTATAGTAACACATGCGGCGCTTTACAGTCAGTATAGTAACACATGCGGCACTTTACAGTCAGTATAGTAACGCACGCTGCACTTTACAGTCAGTATAGTAACACATGCGGCACTTTACAGTCAGTATAGTAACACATGCGGCACTTTACAGTCAGTATAGTAACGCACGCTGCACTTTACAGTCAGTATAGTAACACATGCGGCACTTTACAGTCAGTATAGGAACACATGCGGCACTTTACAGTCAGTATAGTAACACATGCGGCACTTTACAGTCAGTATAGTAACACATGCGGCACTTTACAGTCAGTATAGGAACACATGCGGCACTTTACAGTCAGTATAGTAACACATGCGGCACTTTACAGTCAGTATAGTAACACATGCGGCACTTTACAGTCAGTATAGTAACGCACGCTGCACTTTACAGTCAGTATAGTAACACATGCGGCACTTTACAGTCAGTATAGTAACACATGCGGCACTTTACAGTCAGTATAGTAACGCACGCTGCACTTTACAGTCAGTATAGTAACACATGCGGCACTTTACAGTCAGTATAGGAACACATGCGGCACTTTACAGTCAGTATAGTAACACATGCGGCACTTTACAGTCAGTATAGTAACACATGCGGCACTTTACAGTCAGTATAGTAACGCATGTTGAACTTTCTTTCTGTCCACGTCTGTTGGATCTGCACTACCAATCCGTAATATTTGTAAACCGAAACTGCACAGACCAGACTAGGAATGAATGTGATCATCGAGCCAGTAATATAATCTGAAAACTATTCACTGCATTTTCAGGTCTTAAAGAGGCTCTGTCACCAGATTTTGCAACCCCTAGCTCCTATTGCAGCAGATCGGCGCTGCAATGTAGACAAGAGTAACGTTTTTGTTTTTTTTTAAACGAGCATTTTTGGCCAAGTTATGACCGTTTTTATATTTATGCAAATGAGGCTTTCTAAAGTACAACTGGGCGTGTTTAAAGTAAAAGTCCAACTGGGCGTGTATTGTGTGTGTAACATCTGGGCGTTTTTACTTCTTTTACTAGCTGGGCGTTGTGAATGGGAGTGTATGATGCTGACGAATCAGCATCATCCACCCGTATTAGAACGGAATAGGCAGCATAGAGGGAGCCGCACGGCAAGTACACCGGCGGTCAGATTGGAGCGGCGGCTGGAGGAACCACAACCAGCCGCTCATGTAGTGACAGCAGGGTGCGCTGTGCTAACAGCACAGTCGCGCTGCAGACTATCAGCTGTCAGCCGGATAAATAGAGAGCAATTGCAAAATTCAATCGATTAGCCTGAGGAGGCAACTTGAGCCATATATTACACAAGGACAGTTAAAAGGATTAAACACCCTACGCGCGTTTCGCCAGCATTCTGGCTTCTTCTTCTTCTTCAGGCTAATCGATTGAATTTTGCAATTGCTCTCTATTTATCCGGCTGACAGCTGATAGTCTGCAGCGCGACTGTGCTGTTAGCACAGCGCACCCTGCTGTCACTACATGAGCGGCTGGTTGTGGTTCCTCCAGCCGCCGCTCCAATCTGACCGCCGGTGTACTTGCCATGCGGCTCCCTCTATGCTGCCTATTCCGTTCTAATACGGGAATAGGGCTACATGCTCAATTCAGGTCCGCTTACAGTGGACCTGCACTTTGGTATAGAACTTGTGCCGCGTCTCAGCTGACAACTGGGCGCGGGCACATTCAGGGAACCACAGCTGATCTCCACGCTACCGCTCTGACACACAGGGACGGCGGCGTGAGAGTGCAGCTGTATGCTGACCATTCACACGGAACACGGCAGACATGCACGGTGGTGCGTTGGTACATTCATTCTGACTAACAGCACTGTCATGTCCTGCAGGAGACTGCAGGCACGAGTGGTTCTCATTTACTCAACCCGTGCATCCTAATACATGCTACTGTTACTTCACACTGTCACCTCACAATTAAACTGTTGCTCTTCAGTTTGCTACACCATAGCAATTTTGTTATGGTTTCCGTGCAACCTGACTAACAGCACTGTCATGCCCTGCAAGAAACTGCAAGCACGAGTGGCTCTCATGTACTCAACCCGTGCATTCTAAACATTTGCTACCGTTACTTACACTGTAACCACAGTTTGTTTACAATTAAACTGTTGCTCTTCAGTTGTTACAGCATAGCAATTCTGTCAAGGTTTCCAGCACATCACAGCAGTGCAGCCTCGGGCTGCCATTTGTGCTCTTGATTAGCACAATAGATTACATCTATAAAGCGCTGCTTGTAGGCTCCTGTTCACATTATACAGCAGTGAAGCAGGTTATTATTGCCTAATCCTGCGGTACTGCCACTTTACAATGTATTACTGCTTTGCAAACTCAGCAATTTTGACACCATACTTTATATAGCCAAGGTATGTGAGTTTGGGGGTCACTCACACATACCTCTTACACCAAGGATTGTTACAATTATCTCTATTTTAATGCATACAAATAAAAGTTACATATTAATTCAGATCATATACTTTCTCCCTCTTCCCTTCCCTCATACATATAGCTATACTGGGTGGTGTACACCAATGTGATCTGACTACGATATTGTGTGATAGGTGGTCTTCCACACTTTGCTATGTATTTTCAGACGTAAAACGAGGCATAATACGCCTCGTTTACGCCTGAAAATAGGTCGTGTGAACCCAGCCTTAGTCATGGATTAGTTGGACTACTTCGATATTGTACGTTTTTTTTTTTTAATAAAATGATGAAAGAGAGTTGTGCGGGGGAGTTTTTATTTCAATAAAAAATGTTTTCTTATGTCTGTTTTTTTTAAATTATATTACCGGCCAGCCTTAGGTTGGATGGCGCACTGTGCGGGGGACTCTATTGCTGCCCTCTAAAAATACAGGCAAATATACACACATATATATACACACAAACACACACACACACACACACACACACACATACACATAAAACATGTTAACATATACAGACACATATATATATATACACACACACACACACACACACACACACACACACACACACACACACACAGACAGACACAAGGCATGTATGCATATACAGACACATATATATACACACACACACACACACACACACACACACACACACACACACACACACACACAGACAGACACAAGGCATGTATGCATATACAGACACATATATATACACACACACCATGTATGCATATAGAGACACATATATACACACACACACACACACACACAGTCAGACAGACACAAGGCATGTATACATATAGAGACACATATACACACACACACACACACAGATATAAAGCATGTTAACATATACAGACACATATATATATATACACACACACACACACACACACACAAGGCATGTATGCATATACAGACACATATATATACACACACACACCATGTATACATATAGAGACACATATATACACACACACACACACACACACACACACACACACACACACACACACACACACAGTCAGACACAAGGCATGTATACATATATATATACACACACACACACACACACAGGAACTTACCATCTCTCCAGCTGCACAGGTTTCTTGCAGGTCGGACTGTGGGCGGAGCTTCCTCCTCGGCTCTGCACTTGCTTCCTCTGCTTCCTCAGTGTGTGTAACGAGGAGCAGAGAATATAGAGTCCAAAGCACGGCCTGCACAGTTGCGCCCCCTACATGGTGGGAGGATGCAGCACCATGTCGCACACCTCTAAGGCTGCCCAATGCAGTCAGTCAGATGCCCCCCTCTTGTCAGTATGGTAGCAGCCCATCACTTTTAAATTAGTGAGGGCAGGAGGCTGAGCGCAGTAATTGGCACTCTGTCGCTCTAGTCTTTATCAACGACTCAGCCTCCTGTCCTCCACTCGTTACTTACCAGCTGCTCTTCTTCAGGAGCGAGCGTTCGGCCGCACCTCCCGCAGTCCTCCAGGTTCCATATGCTCCTCTCTCCAGCGTCACAGAGGGGGAGTGTACTAGCAGACGTGCGCCTATCGTGCTGCACGTCTACTAGGTAAAGTACTCTCCCCTGCCTTCCCCACGCATCCCCCCTGGCCCTGCCACAATATGCCGCCTCCCGTTTTTAGCTCGGTGGCGCCGCCTGAGGCCGCTGCCTCGCCTCGCCTCATGGCAGATTGTGCCCTGATGAAGGGCAGTGGCAGCAATCCAGTGAAGTCCTGCGGAGTCCGCAACATTTTAAATACCGCATAATTAAGCAATGAAACCAACATTCCGCTGATCATGTGACTGGTGTCTGCCGAGACCTGGTACTACCAGCGCTGTATATGTCAAACAGAGGAGAGATCAGATGAGCAGCAGAAAGACCTTGCAGAGGAGCTAAAGTGAGAGGAGGAGAACAAGCAGGGGGTGAGAGCAGCGAGAAGGAGGAGCAGCCAAGGTGTGTGCAGGAGAGGAAGGAAGATGAACCTTAAAACAAGGAGCTAACTGGAGATGTTATTGCTAAATATTATTACTCAAAAATGCGTGATCAAATAATGTTCTGCGCTCGAGAAAGAAAAACGTTGCCTGTTCCATTTAAAAATGTGCCGTTTTTTGGTGGATATTTCCCAGATCTCACTTGCGTCAGGAAAAAGAAAGAGAAAATTAGTAAATTTGGACCTAGTGATAAAATTGCATAACCTGGACAAGATTAGGATATTCCGTCCCTTCCGTACGGGTCTGACCTCTGGGACCCAAACAGTCCTGAGAATGAAGGGGCTGCAATGATGATTTAGCTCCTCTGTCCCCTTCACTGTTTCTCCCCTCCTTTGAGCGGGACGGAGAGCTAAATTAGCGCTGCAGCCCTTTCGTTCCTGGGATCTGTGGGGGTCCCATAGGTCCAACCCCCACCAATCATAAAGTGATGGCTTATCCCATCATTATCCTATCTCAATTTATAAGCTGGGAATGGCCCTTTAATAGAGATTTTTACATAATATATATATATATTTATTTTTTTGTTTTATGCACAAATTGCAACTTTTCTATTCCAACTGGTGAAGATCATGAGATTATTTACCCCCTTACGAGTCCTACGATTCATTTTTTTAAACCGCCGTACATTGAGAAGCACAACTTGAAATCTGTTTTTAAGCATTCTGGAGGCTGGAAGATCCTTTTTTATTGTTTGTTTTCCTCTTGCGTTTGAGCTTAATTTGTTTCTTCTGGGATATTGTCCTCATCGAGATTTTGTTACTTATTTAAAAAAAAAAAAAAAAAATCGACAATAAAAGGAGGAGAAGGAATATTTACATTTCTTTTTCTCTCTCTTACAGATTTAAAGAAGACTTTATACAGGAAGGGGAAATGGGAGGACATTGTGACCTTGACTCACAGAAGCTGCTCTCTCAAGGTGATCGCAAGAGCCCCCTGCAGTCTTGGTATGTGTTCTCTTCCCAGTCTTCATAAGTGATGGCATATGTTTAGTAATGACTTGCTGACTGTCAAGGATCTGACCACATGGCCCCACCGATCATGAAAACAAAGGGGCTGAGTAGCAGAACCTCCACGGCGCCTGGAAGGCAGCGCCGCTGTGCAGGGGAAAATCACAACAATCTCCACAAAGAACCGGGGCCGCTTCAATCGAGTAATCGTTGGGGGTTGAAGTGGTCAGATCCCCCTACATCCGCTAATGACCGCATATCCTAGTACTATGCATCTCCTGGTAACATTGCAAAACTCTTTTAGGCCTCACATTTAATAAGAGTTTTACAGCTCTTGGGTCATGACACAGCGGGGCTTTAAATGTGCCCATAAAGGGCAAAAACAGCGGGCATCCTGTGCCAATCCGGGTAGCCCAGTGCTCTCAAGCCCTCTTTATGGGCATTTTAGAGAAGAGGTAGAGAACCTCTAGGTACACGGTGCATGTGATCATCAAATATGCCACCATTCCCTTGATTTTTATATAGGGGAGTCTCGTCATTGCTCGTCTATGCTGGGCTATTGGACGTCCGATTAAAGGAATTTTCTCTTCTCACTTTATAACATATAACAGAGTCTTGTAATTAAACTCCAGCAATATAAATCACAGTCAGACAACAGAGGCCGTTATTATTGTATTCACACGTCCTACGGACCGAATCGATGGGAGTGTTTGGCGTCTCGCTTTAGCGGGCATTGATTGTGGAAATTGCCAACTGCTACATTACCGGCTGCAAACAAATATTTAGGAAACTAAGAATTACTTTCCATGCGCTCAAAGCATAAAATACCGGAGTCGTACCGATCTTTGCAAACTGCTTTATTACAGGATTCCCAGCAGAAAAATAATCCTATAAAGTATCACCGCTGGGGTCATGTCGTAGGAAGTTCTTCATTCAGCCTTGGATGACATTTGGGTTTCCTATTGGTCTGTTGATGCCGGTATTGGCTGGCAGCCATGATGGTTTCTAGGACTAATGGCGCTTAAGGGACATGTTTTATAAAGTTGATGATTCCAAGTTAAGACGTATGAAAATCTAATGAATGCGATTCTGGGAATCTCTGAATCTTTTCTGGTTATTTTTCCTTTGTTTATATAAAATAATACATTAGGACGTGGAGTCATGCAAGTTATTTAAGAGACTAAAATATTAACTATACAGGGGACCAGCGACATGATTGTCAATACAATTTTACGGCCTTCAAGATCCCAGCGCACATAACTCCTATAAGGGCCTGTTCACATCACCATTCGCTTTCCATTCCGGGGTTCCGTCGGAGGTTTCCGTCGGGTGAACCCCACAACGGAAAGTGAAAATGAAACCACAGCTTCCGTTTCAGTCACCATTGATATCAATGGTGACGGAAACATCGCTAATGGTCTCCGTTCGTCACCATTCCGGCAGGTTTCCGGTTTTCCGACAGAATCAATAGCAGAGTCGACTGCATATGGCAGTGAGAAATAACTGTTGGCAGCGCCATCACGTCTCTCCCATCCCCCTCAACAGAAAAAATCAAACTGATTTTTTTTTTAAAATGACCTGTGCTGTTGACCAGTTCAATGTGCACTACAGATCCCAGCATGCTCTACTGCCAGAAGGAAATTAATTACATGGGTGTATTTAGACTTTTGAAACCATAACATCTCTATTGGCTCCTCATCAAACAGAGAAGGTGGGAGAAACACACATTGGGTACAATCTGTCCATGCCAATCTATGTACATTTTTATTTTCTAACCTACAACTTGTACAGTGAGAGCTAGAATCTGATTGGATGCCATGGGCAGCACCACTTAGGACCTTGTTTCCATGGACTGCATCACAGAAGCGTCGTCATCCAGTCACGGAATTCTCAGCAGGAACGGTCAGTGCGAGGCAGATATCGAGGAGAGAGGAGCGGCTAAGCACTACTGCGATTATCCCGGCTGGGTTCTTGTTTCTTTTGTTTCTATTTGAATTTTTTTGTTTGTTTGTTTTTTGGATCTACCTTCCAGACCCACACTTCCGAGTGTGTGGAGGAAGAGGCAGCCAGATGGCTGCATCGGGGGCTGGTGGAAAGTTCCAGCCCCGGAGATATCTCCATCGTCCCGGGAAGACCCCGTACAGCCGGGAGCCTGAGAGACATCAGAGGCAGACTGGCTTTTTTGGACGTCTAACGGCAGCATTGAGGATCGTGCCATTTCTTAAAAATCTGTGGAGAACACCAGATAAAGAATCGGGCCGATACCTCAAGCTGAAGACTCCACCACCACCACCACCAACATCTGCAGCCCCCACCTGCTCAGCAATGGAGGAACATCAGGTGCCAAAACCCACCATAACATCAGGTGAGGTCCCGGCCCCTGCCCCTGCCCCATTGCCCAGGAGACCATCTGCCTGGGAGCTGCCACCAACAGCTGCAGTCCCTACCCGTGCAGCAAGGGAGGAACATCCGGTGCCCATACCCACAATACCATCAGGTGAGGACCAGACCACTGCCCCATCTCCCAAGAGACCAACTGCCTGGGAGAAGTTTCTGGCAAGAAAGCCACTAGTCTCTGCCACAAACAGGGGGTCACCAGTAGTGGCTCGAAAATCCAGGGTCCGCAGTGCACCTTATGTGTTACCACCGCGCATTAAAGTGACTGCCAGACAGGTGCATGAGACCCCACTATGGGACACTATGGGTGGTGCATCACGCAGGATGCTGAGAGCCATGCTGAACACGCCATTGGCAGATGATTGCAGGTGCTATGTCAGCGATGAGGGAGACTATGTGCGGTACACCTTCTCCAGAGACACCATCTATCCGGAGAAGGAGTTCCACGGGGAAATTTCATTTCGCTGCAAAAAGATCTAGTGGTGGAGTCTCCTGCAGCGTGCCGGTAACATCAGGGCACTCGCTGCGATTTCATATGATTGATTTTCTGGTTTTGACATTTGGCTTGTTTATTGGACTACTCTTTCTGACTGCCGCCTGCCCTGACCTATGCCTGTTTATTTGACTACGCTTGTTTGCTGCCTGCCCTGACCCCGGCCTGTCCATCGACTACGCTTGTTTGCTGCCTGCCCTGACCTTTGCTTGACCAGCGACTATTCTTCTGCCTGACGATTTGGTACCTTGTGGTCTGTAGATGTGGGTCATTGCCGTGCTACTTTTCAGGGTGATCCCCGCTACATACCTTTAGTGCCCCCCGGCTTTTAAGGCAGGCCTGCACTGATGATCCCCCATTCTCACAGAGTGCTAACCATTACACTATGGAACATGCTTCAGGTCGTAACCCTTAAACCAGACTCCAAGTCTCCCACTAGAACTCCCCACCACTGCCTGGTGTCCCCTTTGTATGTTCCCAAGGGTCCTCCTAGCACACGGGTACTTTCAGTGTCCCCTGATTTTCAAGGTTGGCCCGCCCTGATTATCCTTGGTTCCCTCCTGCTGATGCTGCTGATGGACAGTCTGGCCGAGATTCAGAGTGCTAACCATTACACTATGGAACCTGCTTCAGGTCATAATCCCTAAACCAGACTCCAAGTCCCACACCAGAACTCCCCACTACTCCCTGGTGTCCTGCTTAATTGGAGCCGCCATGTCTTGCTGATAAGGGGTGAAGGGATAAATCAATCCCCAGGACAATGGGAAGTTATTTGATTAAAGGGGTATTCCTAATGTAAAGGACCTTAAAAATAATATAATAATAATTAATAATGCTCCCCATGTGCAGGGTGATGTCAAAACCAATGTTGAGAGTGGTACCTGGCGGTTTTAAAAGAATTATGCAGATTTTACCTTTTGCTCCAACTGGGGTCTTGGTCAGAGACCTCCTCTCCCTCTGACAGTCTGTTATCTGATGTAGGAGACTCCCTCATCCCTGCTTGCCTATCACAAACTGTCTTCTGATCCTCACCCATCTGCCAAGTATCATCTGCCAGTGCTTGTACCCTCGGTGTGCTTCACCGTTGTATTCTGGTCCGCTGGGCCAGCCACTACTCACACCGGGACCACCTCAAGAGGTAGCGACCTGGTAGTTTCCCCGCAGCGAAGTCCAGATCCCCGTACGGGGGTTAAAGGGTGAAGACTGGGGAGGCTACTTAGACAACGCCCTTAGAGGTGGCCCTAAGCCAAACCGGTGGAGTAGCACAGTGGGTCCACAACCCGCTGGTCCTAACACTCGCTGCCTCTTCCTCTGATCAATGAGAGATGGAAATGTCCTATATTGGTGTTCTGACTCTTGAAGGGCCCATGCCTATCCCTGGGACAACTTACTCTGGTAATTGACTCTACTCTGGGCCTCAGTACTGGGATAACTACATCTAATAAGATAGAAGAGGCATCCTTTCCCTCTCACAGTATTCCAGCTGATGGAGTAGACTTGTTTATCCCGGAATCCTCTGCTGACTGAGGAGTTCATGAAGCATCTGTTAAGGACGCAACTAGGACAATGTAATAGAAATTGTCGACTCTCTAAAAAAGGAATTGCTCCAATCAGAGACCATTGCCAAATCACAGAATGAACTGATTAATAAAAATGAGGAAATGGAGAAAAACAATTCCGGACATAGGAGACCGATCCATTCTCAACCACAATTGACTTTGAGGAATCCTGGATTTGGTCTCTAAGTCACCGACTTCATGAGATTTCTGCCTCCACATGTCTCCACCGTAGAGAAAACACTGGCCCCAAAGCTGAAAAATCTTCCCCCAGAGTTGGACGACTTTACACAATCTCATCATCACATCGAGATCATTGCCTACAAATGGAGATTCCCATCAAACTAGTAATGTCCAAAAACATCCATCATTATGTCTTCACAACACGGCCTGCAGCTCTGAAAGTCTGAGAGAAATGGAAACTCCTGTCCCATCACCACCGAGAACCTCCGTCACCACCAACATAAAAGAAGAATCCCGGAAACTCAATCATGAATGGACTATAGCTGGACGGGGATGGTAAGTCTAAATACTCACTGCTTTCCCTGATGATAATTTAGGATGTGCTAATACTCGTTTCCAAGACTCCATGGCAAAAATGCTTTTTTTTTTTTTTTTTTTTTGCAAAACCCCTGTTGTTCTTGCTGTCACGTAGTGCAAACTGCAGAAAAAAATCTGTGATATGTCCGCAATGTATGACATCCCCTTTAAGACTATCAAACATTCCTCCTTGGTACTGCCGCTGATCTGCAGATGTCTGTATTCTTTGGCTATGTATTTATTATATTTCAATATTAATCTTCAGATTGTCGCTGGTAGAAGATGGCGGCAAGTACAGATAAATAAATGCTAGTCTTATACGCAGCCTCTAGTTAGTTAGTTAGTTAGTTAGCTAGTTATACCTGTTTCTTGGAAAGCTGAGTGACTACTAATATTACCAGTATTAAAATTCCCATAACAGTTGGGTCCCAAACGGCAAATGTGTCTCATCATCGAGCATTACAGGGGAAGAAGTGTAGAACATGGCAGATTTACCTTTCAGGAGTTTGGGAAAGCTGGGTGACATGCCAGTTAAGATTTGTAATGGAGATCTTATTGGTTATGGCCGAGCTTTCTGTTTTATAATAATAATCTACAGAATGTTGGTTTTGGTCTCCTCCGCTCAGAGTTTATAAGATTCCTGATTGAACTTGCTCTGAAATGTTGTGAATATTTCTGGTTTCTTGTAATTCCAGGTTTGCGGAGCTGCAGACATTCGGCTCCCTGACGTTCAGACCCATAGAAGATGGACATTGTGACGTCGTCGTCGAGAGGCCGACGTATATCATGAAGTTAGATGCAGGTAATGTGTACATCTGATTAGGATTGTCACGACTCGCGATACCAGAATTTGGACTTTGATACCGATACTTTGTGTAGTGTTGCGACTCTTGATACCAAAACGATACTTTGCCAACTGTAATATAAAAAAAAAAAGTTCCATTCACTGATGTGAGGCACGGGGTGTGAAGAATCTTGAACCTCCATGTGCCGCACATTAAGTATTTCACATTACTTCATTTTTTTACTTTTTTAAACTTTAATGTACTGGCATATATCTATCTATATACCAGTACATTAGCCTGTGTACTGATGGGTATGACCTAACAACTGCCTGTTTACTAAGTATGCCCTAACAACAGGAATATACGGTCAGACAGCCTTGGTGTCCTTTAATGGACCCTGGATTGTCTGCCCATATATGGTATGTCCCTCAAGCATCACAGGGATTCCCTGTGACGCAATCCACGGGGCATCCCCCTTCTCGTTTTCCCCTTCAATGCTGCGGTCAGCTTCGATCACAGCATTCAAGGGAATAGCATCGCAGATCAGAAATGTCTCTGATCTCTGGCAATAGAGCGGGGCTGCGGCTGTGTAATACAGAAATTGCACCGCTCCTGACATCAAGTGTACGCACAATCAGCATGAGGCGATGCGACCAGCTAATGAGCGGCGGCGCCGGGACTGAAGACGGGTGTTTTGCAGTGCGCCCGCCATGTTCTCTGTATTCAGTGCCGGCGCTCATTAGTGCAGCTCTGGCCACATGCTGACCCCACGTGCACACTTGTCAGGAGCGGGGCAATGGCTGTATTACACGTGTATTACACAGCCGCAGCCCTGCTCTGACTACATTTATGTGAAATAACGTGTAGCACACTGACCCATTGATTTCAATGGGGCTATTCAGACATGCCTGAATTTTCACACCGCGAGTGTCCGTTGCGTGGAACTCCCTGCTTGTCCTATATTGGTCCGTGTTTGCAGAACTTGTCGCCTATTAATGTCTATGAGTGCATGAAAACCACGAACAGCACACGGACGACATCCGTGTTCTGTCTATGTTTCACAAATCAATTACATAGAAATACTGATGCCAATACGCAACGCACACAGACATGAAATGTAGAAAAAACGCTGCGTTTTTAACGTGCACAAATCGGACACGCTCATCTGAATGTAGCCTTAGGCTCATTCACATATCCTTGTCCTTTTATATGGCTGCAATAAACTGACTGCATACAGATGGCTTCCATGGGCAGTCCGTTTTTTTCATTTTTTTTTCACGGACTCCTAGACCAGAATGGGTGAGACCGATCTGCAAATACTGACCGGGATAGGACCTGCCCTGAGTTTTTCAGATTGAGAACGCGGATCCCTGAAAAAAACAGATAGCACACTGAAGAAATGAACTGATGTGTGCATGAGCCCTAAGGCCCTGTTCACACAAAGATTTTTGGCGCTGATTTTGATGAGGAAACCGCATAGTAATCAGCGCCAAAAAACTGCAGAAATCGCCCCCGATGATTTCAATGGAAGGCAGAGCGTTTTTTTCCCGAGCAGCTTTTGGCCGCTCATGGGTTAAAAAAGAGCAGCATGTCCTTTCTTGCCACGGTTCCGCCTCTGACCTCCCATTGAAATCAAAGGGAGGCAGAAAAATCCTGCAGCGTTAGATTCCGAGAAAACCGCGTCAAAAAAGCGCAGGCAGGTCAAGATCTGCCTCAAAAACACAGATTTTTTTTCTGCCTGCAAAAAACTGTGTGAACAGGGCCTACGGTTTCTTCCATGTAGCATCTCAACAATCTCCGGGTACTTGCTGTTCTCGGTAGGGGGGAAATGGGATGCGCCAAATGTTTACTGCACTCCAATCCCTTTATTTATATTCTGGGAAGGATTTTTAGAAGTGTAGTTCACAAGTCTTATGTAGCCTGGGAGGCGGCTGGCAGGGCATGTGCCAGGGGGTGCTAACCATTTACGAGGCTAGGGCAGAAAACTAAATGTTTGCCCCAGATGAAGAACAGCCGAGGTTATGTATAGTGACAACGCAGTCACGGCCTGTGAATAAATCTGTCTAAAACATAATACAGTCAAATTCCTGTAATCCGCCATCTGATAATCTAGAAAGTCTGATGATCCTGCCCTTGTTTCCGGCACAGAGCTGCAGAATAACCAGGAATATAACAAGACTGGACTGGTTAAAAGACATGGACACGGCTGCTAGGATTTCATTGTTTCCTTTATTCAGCCCTGGAATGAGTTTTTTACATTATTGTGTGACTGTCCAATAATCCAGAATGTCTGATAATCCGGTTTTGTTGATTTTTATATGTTCACAGGAAGAGATGGTAGATTTTAGGAAGCAAATGTGAGTTTATTGTTACTAATATTGTAATTATTTTATTTTTCGTTGTTCCCAGGTGTAAATCTCTATCACCACGTCTGGGATTTTGTCAATCTCTATATTACACAACATATTAACAACTCCTTCAGCACCGACGCGACGTCCATATTGTCATGTGGGACACAGTAAGTATTTTTTTTTTCTTTCTTAAAGGGGTATGTGTTATAAAAATGGAGGCGGTGGGGTCCCTTTGTTGACCCTCCCCCTCCTCTGTTGGTCTGAATGTAGCAGTACTGTAACCTGTCATACGTGGATATCCATAGCTTGGCATTGCCAGCATGGAAACTTATCCTCTTTGGACAATTCCTTTTTGTTACAGGACCCTCCAGCAATCATCTGTGAACCTGATGCCAAGTGTTCATTTCCCCTGCAGCGCCACCACAGGGGAAATGAAGCATTACACGCTGCCTATTGAAATCAGTGGGCTCTCTCTGTAATGCCAGGACACTCTTTGTAGTAGTTCTGGCTTGTGCTCTGAAAAGGAGCCCTGCCCGAATAAAACCGAATTCCCTCTTTGGGGATTTGAGATTGGGTTTTCTCCAGACTACCCCTTTAACTTCATAACATTGCTGGTTGCACATGCCCTAGTACAGGGGTCAGCACTCCAGCTATTGTGAAACTACAACTCCCAACATGCACTGGCAGCCAAAGACTTTATTATCTATTATTCTATCCACATGCTGTCAGGCCATGCTGGGAATTGTAGTTCTACAACAGCTGGAGTTCAGAAGGATGATGACCCCCATTTTCTATGCCTATCCCGCTGTGTTCATCACGCTGTCCTCTGTGATGCTATGGCTACGCTCGGTACTCCGAGACAATCTGATGTCTCACAGACACCGAGAATGTGCAGCTGCATCCCCCTCCTCTTCCACTAATTCTTCCACTAATAAGATGTATTACATTCTTATCCCGATCGTGTCTCGCTGACCCAGGTGCACGGTTTGGTTTCCATTACTGTCGGCCGAGACGTGGCCTCTCTATAGAGACTTTTGAAGCTGGAGTTTTCTGTTACCACCTGCAGCACTGACCCAGTCATACACAACCTCGGGGACAGATCTGCTTATTCTTGGGCGTGAGAACAGGCAGCAAATTCTTCTATATTTTTACGGCGCTGGGAACACAGGCTGGTGAATTGCCAAGTGTACATTGTGCCAGTATGAGACAAGATTTTCTGTAGTAGGAGGGAGAATTTTACTGGAGGCTCTATTAAATGGAGACTTTTATACAGTATTTTGTATTAACCTTGTGCATGCTGGGCAGATCTGATATTCTCAAATTAATTCACCTGCACCAAATTCCTAATTCCCCCAAAAAATATCAAAATAATACCCGGTTTTCCATAGACCCTAAGTGGTATCTAAGGCCTGATTTACACGAGCGTGTGCATTTTGCGTGCGCAAAAAACGCTGCATTTTGCGTGCGCAAAAGGCACATAACAGCTCCGTGTGTCATCAGTGTATGATGCGTGGCTGCGTGATTTTCTCGCAGCCGCCATCATTATGACACTCTGTTTGGATGTTTGTAAACAGTAAAGCACGTGGTGCTTTTCTGTTTACATTCAGAGAATGACAGCTCTTGCGCGAATCACGCAGTTCGCATGGAAGTGGTTCCGTGCGGCATGCGTGGTTTTCACGCACCCATTGACTTCAATGGGTGCGTGATGCGCGAACAGCGCACAAAGAAAGGACATGTCGTGAGTTTTACGCAGCGGACTCACGCTGCGCAAAATTCACGCACTGTATGCACTGCCCCATAGCCTAATATAGGTGCGTACGACACGCGTGAAAAGCACGCGCATCGCACGTGCGTATATTACGCTCGTGTACATAATAGACTTGAGTTCAATTTAACCTTTTGAAGCCTTTCCTTTTTCATTTTTACATTTTTCTAATACACTGTCAGTGCGTCAGTCTTCACTGTTGTTTTGGCATTCTATTCATAAATATGAAAATTATTGACACTGTTCATGGCATGAAAAAGAATCAGAAAACCTGCTGTCTGTTTGTAGGGAACTCCTTAGTTTAAGAGAAGTGCAAAAATCGATGCTGATTTCATAATCTTTATAGGGTATGAAGCTCCATTTTTCCTGTTGCAGAGCAAAAAATCTCAGATTTCTGTTCACACAGCTATGGGGTTATATATGATACATTTCGGTCTTCTGCAGCCACCACTAGGGTGAGTTTGTTAAAGATCTATTTATTATGCAATTTAATAGTAGGTGTATGTAGGGAGCGCCCCCTAGTGGTGGCTGCAGGCACACATAATTTTACTATTTAAACGATAACTACACGTTCAACAAACTTCTGACATGTAAGAAGTTTTGATTGGTAGGGGACTCAGCACTGAGAACCCCACCAATCACTAAAACGAAGCAGCTGAAGCGCTCATGTGAGCGCTGTGTCACTTGGTTTCTGTTCGGCTCTTTCTGGAAAGCTGTTGTATCTGAGTACGGGCTCATAGACTTCCGGAAAAAGCTGAACAGAAATGAATCGGCTGAGCGCTCACACGAGCCCTTCTGCCGCTCCGTTTTACCGATTTGGTGGGGGTCTCAGTGCATGTACCCCCACCAATCAAAACATGTGACATGTCAGAAGTTTATTGAACATTTAGTTACACTTTAACTCTATGGCTGTGTGAAGGTAAGTTAAAGGGGTTGTATTCAATTGAATTAGAGCAGAGTTGCAGTACTGCAGCACGGCCACTATAGCCACGGAGCCATCTGCTTCTGACACCGGCCACTGCACAACATCTGGCGCCCGGAGGCAGCCTGGACAGCTGATAGGTGCGGTGTCGGACCCCCACCGATCATATGATGATAACCTATCCTGTGGATAGGTCATCAGTATGAAAAAACACCCCGTTCCTGGACAACCCCTTTAACGATTTGGGGCTCTTTATAAGAAAAATAAAAAAATGTAGTCCTAAACCCTATAAAATAAATAACCAAATAAATCAGCACAGAATTATAGTCATATAAAATAAAAATACATCCTACACTTTAATCAGCGTCTTCCATTTTAAGAGCTGCTTGTATCTATTGTTCAATTTCTTGGCCCCTTGAGAAGTGATCAGAAAGTGATGACCAGTCCTGTTTATCTTTATTACTATCCTCCCTTCACAGCTCCCAAAATAAATGGTTCAGGGTGGAGATGACCTTCCAGAGCCAGCGATCTCTACACAAAGAGCGCTATTTTTCATTCCGCAATAGAATTGAAAAATGATTTACCAAAGCCAGAGATCGGCGCACCCCTTCCAGCGTTCACTTGTCGATCAGCAGTTGCACTTGGTCCCATAGGGTTTGGGTGCATTCATGGGCCGTCTAGCGGGATAGGTGATCGGCTTATCTTCCCTGGGCAGATGCTTTCTATAAGGAAATTGTCCCCGGAAACCTGTCGTGTTCTGGGCCAGACTGTGTCAAAGGAGAAAATCCTGATTTATAATCCACTGTAATCTCCTCAACCATTGAGATGTGAAGCTCCATGGAGACTGAACAATTCTCTGTGTCCGGGATCACAATGACCACATTATCATCTGCCCCTGACCATCTACTCCCTCTAATACGGTCTAGTTCAAGGCTGATAAGTGACGGTTCTGTGTTGCTTTTTTATTTGAATATCACAATCATTCTTCTGGTATTATAAAAATGTGCCCCCCCCCCCAGCTTGACCACCACTCTATTTAAAATCCTCAAGGGTTCGGACCACCGTTCTCTCAATCGGTTGGGAATCCCGGCGTTGGGGCCCCCAGTGATCTGACAATTCTCATCTATCCTATGGATAGGTAATAATTGTCAATTCTGGGAATACCACTTTAATTGAGATGCTCTGAATATTCTTATAGCTGGCATAGTGTCTTAGGGTATGTTCACACACAAACTCAAAAAACGTCTGAAAATACGGAGCTGTTTTCAAGGGAAAACAGCTCCTGATTTTCAGACGTTTTTTAAGCCACTCGCGATTTTCGCTGCGTTTTTCACGGCCGTTTTTGGAGCTGTTTTCAATAGAGTCAATGAAAAAACGCTCCAAAAACGTCCCAAGAAGTGTCCTGCACTTCTTTTGACGAGCCGTTATTTTACGCGCCGTGTTTTGACAGCAACGCATAAAATAAAGGCTCGTGGGAACAGAACATCGTAATTCCCATTGAAAGCAATGGGCAGATTTTTGTAGGCGTATTAGGGGCGGTTTTTCAGGTGTAATACGAGGCGTAAAACGCCCGAATTACATCTGAAACCACTGCTGGTGAACATACCCTTAGAAGTCCAACACACTGAAATGTAACGGGTTGTATGGACTGTATTAGGCTGGGTTCACACGTGGCGGAATCTCACTTAAATTCCGCTGCGGACACTCCGCAGCGTTAATCCGCAGCGGAGCCGTTTGTCCATTGACTTTCACTTTAATTTAGCAGTGTTCGTTTAGACGAGGCGTAAAATTCCGCTGCGGAGCATAGGCTGCGGAGCGGAATTTGGTGTCCGCAGCATGCTCTGTCTGTTGCGGAGCAGTGGCGGACTCATGGCGGAATTTCTCCATTGACTTCAATGGAGATTCTAATTTCCGCAATGAAGTCCGCAGCTGTCATGCACATGTTATGTGTGCTGCGGATCCGTCTTGCTTTTTTAACTTGACATTTCTTCATTCTGGCTGGACCTATGTATTTCTAGGTCTACAGCCAGACTGAGGAAGTCAATGGGGCTCCCGTAATGACGGGAGCGTTGCTAGGAGACGTCTGTAAATAGTCACTGTCCAGGGTGCTGAAAGAGTTAAGCGATCGGCAGTAACTGTTTCTGCACCCGGGACAGTGACTACCGATCCCAATATACAGCAACCTGTCAAAAAATAGAAGTTCATACTTCCCGAGAACTCCCTGCTTCTGTCTCCAGTCCGGCCTCCCAGGATGACGTTTCAGTGTAAGTGACGGCTGCAGCCAATCACAGGCCAAGCACAGGCTGCAGCGGTCACATGGACTGGCGCGTCATCCAGGGAGGTCGGGCTGGATGCCGAAAGAGGGACGCGTCACCAAGACAACGGGCGGTAAGTATGAATTTCTTTGACTTTCACAAGGGAAAGGGCTGTCCCTTCTCTCTATCCTGCACTGATAGGGAGAAGGGAAGTACTTTTCCCGCAGTCCGCAGCAGCTAGTCCGCATCAATTTACTGCATATTTTGTGCAGATCCGCAGCAGAATCTGCAACGCAGATTCTGTGTGGCATTGATGCGGACAGTTGCGGACGAAATCCGCCACGTGTGGTCATGCCCTTATAGTCCAGAGCTGCATTCACGATTCTGCTAATTGTCAATGGAATGAGTCAACAAGCTTGTCGACAGACCCACCCCTGAGGGTAATTGACGGACGTATTTCGGCCGCAAGTACCGGACCAAACACATTGCAGGGAGCCGGGCTCCTAGCATCATAGTTATGTACGACGCTAGGAGTTCCTGCCTCGCTGCCGGACAACTGTCCCGTACTGAAAACATGATTACAGTACGGGACAGTTGTCCTACAGCGAGGCAGGGACTCCTAGCATCGTACATAAGTATGATGCTAGGAGCCCGGCTCCCTGCACTGTGTTCGGTCCGGTACTTGCAGCCGAAATACGTCCGTCAATTACGGACGTAATTAGTGTGTGTGCATATACCCTGACAGTTTAGCTCCTATAATACAATGGAGCAGTTAGTCTTCTCTACATCAGATCCTGGTATAAGATGACCCTTCCCAGAGTGTAAATCACTATAGGCTCTACAGCAATCTCTGTGCAGACACTGAGCTGACAAGTGGTAGTCTGCAGAATTATGAATGCAGCTCTGGACTATAATACAGGTTGTAATTCAGATTGGCTGGACTTCAGAATTTAGCATATCCTATTTTCCTGAAAAGTTTAGGGATTTGGATTAGGATCTTTGCCAATGTGCCTTCTGAGAGGCTTCTGACAGAGATCAGCATTGACTCCGCTGGTTATTCTATATAGTACAGAGGTGCCTCTTACTTCCTGAGTGAAATTGCGTCCCCTACTTTCCAAATTGAAGATGAGAAGATTCAGGGATGTCTGCCAAGTCCCCTGCAGTCAGAGAAGGGTCCTGTCTGAGGTGAACTTCTCATCTTGCCGCATGGATGGTGCACCCCTGTCTGCACAGTAATTATTCAGCAGAGGTTTTGGTGCAATGTAGAGAATTTGGGATTAGATGCCTTTGTACTAAACACTAAATATGTTTTTTTCTGCAGAGCTTCTATGGCTATGGCGATTTGTTCAGCGAGACGTGGAAAGCTTTTACAGATTACGAAGTTACACACTTGAAAGCGTACGATTCTAAACGGGTAAGATGTTCCAAATGTATTTCTCTTTGTTGTTTTATCATTTTTAAAGTTTTATTTGTTTTATAGTTTATTGTTGTTTTAATGAAAAGTTTGGTAACTTTATAATATACTTGCTGCTTCAGTTCTTCCCCATCTTTTTTAAGATCCCTGCTTACTGTCAGTGAATAGGAATATTCTCGTTTACATCCAAAAGCTGAAACCTCATCGTATGTAACTGACACAGGTGCAGGGCTATTTCATTGTACCAGAGCTTTCTCTTGTAATAAGCCATCCTGCTATGCCATCTAGATGTGATCATAACAGGTTTTCAGCCTCTGGATGTTTACTGTTTTCATTCACTGAAAGCAAGGAAAGACCATAAAAATGAAGAAGAATTGAAATACAAAGTACTGTAGAAAGTTGCTGATTTTCAGCAGGAAGACAGCAGAGAACGTTAAAAAATGCCACAGTGATCAAGCCATGGAGGGTCCGGACAAAACAGAAATGTTAAATTACCATTCCAAGGATATCCTACTATTTTTAGTTTACAGCTCCTATTCAGTCCTATGTGTCTCCATGGTTACAGGCTACAAGTAAATGCTCTGTAGTTGGATCCTGCAGTCATATTGCAATCCATCTGTCCCCTACTTGCTTGCATATACTTGGCAGGAACAGCAAGAAGTAGGGGACAGTTATTTGCAGGATCTGACAGCACATTGTTTGTTTGTAGTCTGTAACCATGGAAACACAATTCTTCATTGGAGCTCTAGATCCAAAACATTAGGAGATTTTTAATCAAGACTATTTGAAATGTTAATTCATTTTTTATTTTGCATGCAATGGGGGAAATTAATATTAATGGTTACAAAGGTGGACAAGTGACTGTTTTTAATTTAAAGGGGAAGTGCTCTATAATCACGAGCATGCGTGACTGCCAGTGATGTGTGTTATCTGTATTTTGCACAAAAAAATTGCAACTGCTCCAATTGGGAATGGTGATGTATAAAACAAAGTTAGACTTGGGGGTCATTAGTCATGTTTTTCTGGACATATTTGGTAATATCCCCTTTTGTATTTATGTTCCTTTAAGGACGCTGTGTTTGCGCTACTGCCCAGAATGAGATACGGGTTATTTTACAACACGCCGCTGGTAAGCTCGTTATCCGGAGATGTGACGGGTGACAGAAGAAGTATTGTTTGATGACAGGAGATGCGTGCTTTATTAGTGCAGTCAATTTCAGCGCTTTTTCTTTCTCTAGATCTCAAATTGCCGCAGCACGGGATTGTTCAGAGCGTTTTCACAACATGTGCTTTTCCGGCTGAATATTTCCCAGGAAACTTTAAAGGTGCGCTATAAATCAACATGAGGGTTTGTTCCCGGGCACAGTTCATTACAGTCATATATATATATTTTTTCTTTTTTAAAGCCTTCTGTAGGATAAAGTAGAGCGCCACCATTCTCGTAAATTATATATGTATACAATTATTCATAGCCTGCCAACAATATATGGAGTACTTTTTCTTTTGTCAGACTGTTCAGGAACATATAACGTTAGATGGGAGGCCGGAGACTATAAAAGAGGTGCTGTCCCTATTGCTGCATTCCTCTATTGAAGCGAATGGGCCATCAGGCCTTGTACCCACTTTTATGCCCTTATTTGCATAGCCCTCGGTGCAATAAAAATGGAATAAGAGTCGGTAACCTCTAAACTGATGCAACATGAAAGCCAGTCTGGTTACAAGCTGATCCAATGATTTCTTCCAGTGCAGTCTTCGGCATACCTGACCCCTACTGGTGGGTATTGAGGAAGGCACTTGAAGTGGGGAAAAGCATAAAGATTACATATACAAGATTAGAAAATAATGGCTGCTATTAAAACAGCGCCATCTTGTCCACAGGCTGTGTCTGGTATTGCAGCTCATTCAAGTTCATGGAGCTGAAGTGCAATACCAGGCACAGCACATAGACGAGTGGTGTTTTTTTTTTTTGTCTTGCAAAAAATTTCATTTGACCACAACGTGTGAATAGATCCATTATTAACTGATTTACTTTAATTTTGGCTCTAGGAGGAGAACATTCGAGTCACCATTCTTATACGCAGCACAGAGTTTCCAAAAATACTGAACTAAGATGAGGTAATCATTACCTTTCTGTGGGTGGCGATGCCCTGGGGTCATTTCTAACCACAGACGCTTCGTCTTTGCTCTGTGATCATCGGAAATAACATTGTGGCAACGAGTCTCCCAGGAAATCCGTAAAATAAAAATACAAATTAGACAAATGGATAATAACGCTAAACATATTTCTTACTGATGTTCTCCCTCAGCTGGTCCATGCCTTGAAGTCACTGTGGTGGATTACAAATATAGGTACGTAATATTATGTTTATAATATCCGAGAACGAGCTGATAAAGCTTATCCAAGGTGAAATACACTGCGGGACGAATCCTAAATGAGGCCACGTGATCTGGAACCCCATATGTGAATAATAGATGGTCGGTCCGTTGATGAAAGGTGACGTTTCATGAGGACATTAGGGCATCTAGACTTCATAGGGGGGGCACTTTGGACCCCTTCTATGAGCCAGAGCCGGCCCGTCTATGTATTACGTGGTCGGCCACTCATTTTAATGGCGGCCATGTAATACTACATTTTCCCGGCAGAGACCTCTGTAGGGGAAATATCTGTCCGGATGCCGATAACCGCAGATCACTGGGGGTTTCTAAATCTGTTGCCGTACAGCAGGTTTTTCACCAGGATTTTTATATATTTTGTTGCATTAAAGGGATATTTCTACAGAACACATTTATAGCATATCCATAGGACAACATATAATTGGCCGCTTACAGACCTGCGACCGACTACAATGTGGAAATCCGTGCACATTCACAGCCCCATTCTCCCTGCAGTGGCCAGTTCGCTCCTACACGTAAACTGAGACCATGGGATCCCATTCTCCTAACAGCTGGGGCTCCAAGAAGTGGGGTGTAGTCCTATGGATATGCCATAAATGTATCTTATTGAAATACCCATTGAATTTTATATTTTGCCTCTACACACCTTCAAGGGCCTGCTGTAGGGATTGTCAGGGTCCCAGTGGTCAAACCTCCACCAATCAGTAAGTACTACTTTGCTGAGACTGCTATTTGCAAGAAAACACCTTACAGGATAGGTGATAATTTTCTCATCGCTGGGGGCTCCACCGAACACTCGTTCTTCCTCACTGCTGAACCGCAGGAGGACATTAAATGTAGCAGTGGTGGAACATGCGCTGCCGCTCTATTCAAAGTCTATGGGAATGACCGAAACAACCGAGTACAGCTGTTCCCATTATTCTTATAGACCGTGAATGAAGCGGCAGGCGCATGCTCGATCACTGATCCATTCAAGCTCATCCTCACTGAAGGGGGTGCGGTGAGGAGGATCTATGGGTCTGGGACCCCCGTTCTCATGATTGAAGGGGTTCCTAGCAGTAGTGCCCCCAGCGATCAGAAAATCGTCACCTGACCTGTGGATAGGTGATAATTTATGATTCTGGGTAAACACAATAAGACCGTAAAGGACAAGTTTTATTAATTACCGTTATCAGGACATTGGTTCCTTCAGTCATAACAGATTGAGCACTATACAGTGAATGTCCGCCCTTCAACCATTTTGTTATTGTAATCTAAACAGGTCCAAAATGATGCTGATTATTTCTTAAAGAGTAACTAAACGTTCAACAAACTTCTCACATGTCATAGTTTCACGTCAGAAGTTTTGATTGGTTGGGTGTCTGAGCATTGAGACCCCCACCAATCACTAAAATGAAGCGGCAGTAGCGCTAAGCAGGTTCATTTCTGTTTGGCTTTTTCCGGAAAGCCGATGTAGCGGTGTACGGGCTCATAGACGTTCTATTGAGTCTGTACACCGCTACATCGATTTCCAGAAAGAGCCGAACAGAAATGAAGGGGCTGAACGCTCACACGAGAACTTCTTCCGCTTCGTTTTAGCGATTGGTGGGGGTCTCAGTGCTCGGACCCCCACCAATCAAAACTTCTGACATGTCACTATGACATGTCAGAAGTTTGAACATTTACTTACCCTTTAATATATATTAATGGTGTTTTTTCTGATACAGAGCTCCAAATCCCCTGCAAAGACATAATATTTCTTTATTCTCACTTTCTTTTTCATTTTAAATTCTTTATTAAATATCAATAAACGAAAACAAACATTATCGTATCCAGTACTTACAGACACCATGACACTTTAACAAGTTGTGTAGACAACTCCTTCAGACAACATATCAATTCGACTGCGCTATTGATGCTGCCAAAAAAACGGAAACCTTAAGGAACGGAGACAAACGGAAACCATTAGCAACGGAAGCGTTACCATTGAAATCACTGGTAAGGCTAACGGAAAGCTATGGTTTCCGTCTGGTTTCCGTTTGTGGGTTCTCCTGACGGAAAGGTTTGACGGAACCACGAATGGAACCCCGAGGCAGATGTGAACGAAGCCTCACTTCAATGGAGGTTTACTGCAATACCAGACACAACCTATGGACAGGTGTGGTGCTATTTCTGGGAAAAAGCAGCCATGATTTTCTAATCCTGTATAACCCCTCTCTGTCTATGTAGCAATTTGAAGTTCTAAAAGGCAATGTATTGATAGTTCTCGCCATAACTGCAAACCCTTCATTGTATGTTTCTCTAGATCTCTTGGATTCCTTGAACAGCTGAAGATCACACATAACTCTGACATATTTATTGGGCTTCACGGGGCCGGACTGACTCATTTACTCTTTTTACCAAACTGGGCAGTTATATTTGAGCTGTAAGTCATTTTCTGTGTTCTCATGTGTAATATGGTTGCCTCTCCTAGAATGTCTTCTCCTTTTGCATTAGGAAATTGCATGACTAGCAATTCCTTCATATATTGTTATTGTCATCGTCTTCTATTCGGGTGAGGGGCCCTGTGCTGCAAATACAGGGAGTGTGAGTCCCTGAAGGGTCCTGATTGGATTGCACCAGTTTGTAAAGGGAGAGTTTTCCATAACAACATTATATTTAAGAATTACTATGTGTGTCTGACTGCAGAAAGTCGGCCTTCATTGCTATACTAGACAATCCTTAATGTCTATTGCGCAACAACTAGTGGCGTACCTACTGTAGAGGCAGACCCTATGACCACGCTAACGGGCCCATGGTAAAAGAGGGCCCGGAACTGAACAACTTCTACGGCTTCCTTTAAAACACTGTCTCAGTGTTTACTTGCAGCCACCACTAGGGGGAGCTCACTGCATATAGATTTATACAACTCCCATTGAGTTCAATACATATACAGTGAGCTCCCCCTAGTGGCGTTAGGGGAAGCAGGGAATTTGGAGTTTGTGAAAAGCAGAGCCCCAACCCCTATTTTCAAAAGAACAGTGAACATTAACGTAAAAAAATAAATAGTTTGAGCTTTCAGTAGGGGGAGGGAATTCTGAATTTAGATATGGGGCACTATGGTTTCTGTGTATGCCCCTGATGATGACATTATACTAATGGTCCTGTTGGTGCAAATGTTTCAGCAGTACAGCTTTTAGAGCTAGTTTTTTTTTTTTTTTAAGCAAGCGTGCTGATCTGTCCATATATTCACATTTCTAGAAATGGCCTACCATGACGACACAGAATGGAATTTTCAATAAATATTTATAGACTTTAAAAATAAAAGCTAAGTTCTTTTCCCACGAGTCATTTGTGCAAGGTCAGCTCAGCATTCACGCAGCCCATATCTGTATGTGGATTATCAGAATCTGCCTATACCAGCGTCCATTAATCACAATGACAATGTCCCAGATCCATTAGTACATGTGCACCTCTGACTTGGTGTATTAGTAATCTTACCCTATTAATCTTATTTTAAGGGCACTTCAGAACAGAAGGGTTATATCAAATATTTACAATAGGCATGATGAGAATTTGACATGTTGTATTGATACACATAGCATTTAATATACAAGACAAAACGTATAGAACCGCTAATTTTGAGAATTTTAGGAAGATTGCAGGACCAACCTTTGCCATTATGTATTTGTATCGAAATTCATGCACGGTAAACACATGGCATTGCAGTATAATAGCCATTTTTGTTTTTGCAAAACTCATTCAGTGGGTGCGTGGCATAACTAATGCACCTCCAGCATACGTTGCGCTGTGCGCCCTCTAGAGGTGTGAATGGGTAAAATGTTGCCTTTAGATTCAGGCATGTTAGTAGCGAATAATGCAGAGTACAAGTGTGAACAGGGCAGATAATAGTTTTGTCTTCTACCATATTATTGCATGTGTTTACCCTGCAGGGGGCGCCGTTGCGTAGAATACTGTACATGTGTGATCTTCTTTCCCTAGGTATAATTGTCAGGATGAGAGGTGTTACTTGGACTTGGCTCGACTTCGAGGAATTCACTACATCACATGGGAGAAAGCAGATAAAATTTTCCCCCAGGACAAGGTAAGTCCTGCTCACGATACCAGGGGTATTACCCGATCAGAGGGTTTACATTAAAAATGACTCATTTAGCCAGCTGAGGTCTTGTTAAGGGCTGATATACCATAGAGAGAGAGCCTAAGCAGCTGCTATGGGGCCCTAAGAGAAAGGGGGCCCTGGGTTGGTTGGTCCCATCTCTTCGCTACTGGGTGTCGAGAACCTGTGTAGGACTCCCCTCTCCAGAGGAACTGAATTTTCAGCAGCAGGAAAGTGGGCATTGGCCCAAGTGTCATGGAAAGGATGTGGAGGGGAAACAAACTGTTCTTTTTGTCCTGGGTGGCAAAACCAGCACCATATTAAGGGCCCATTTCGATCTTTGCTATGGGGTCTGCTTTCTTCTATGTTTCATTGACAACATTTTTGCTGCTCATGACCATGGACAAATATTTTTTTATCTCCTGCAAGTAAATGACGGTTTCTATTGTAGGACAGCATGCAGAGATCTTAAAACCGGGAGAAACTGATACATAAAGTATATTGGAAAATTATATAATTTTTCATTATACAAAGAATAAGGGTCAGTTCACACGTTGCGTAAATACTGTGGGTTTTCTGCAACGGAATTCGTTGCGGAAAATCCACAGCGTAATACGGTAGCGGCAAAGTGGATGAGATTTAAACAAATCTTTACGCTGTGTCACTTTACGCAGCGTATTCGCCCTGTGTGAACTCAGCCTAAAATTTATTTGCAGAAACCGAATACCCCTTTTTAATTTTTGAGTAGTGATTTTACGAGAATATTCGGACATAAAGCCCTCGCTGTTGTGTGTTACTCCCCGCACGTTCACATGGTGTCGCTCTTGACTCTTTCTATTCACACTTTTTTTTTTTTGTTAGATTATATTGTTCTCTCCCATTATTAGGCTTCTTCCATTGAGTTGTGACACATTTCAGGCTGTGGCAGGATCAAAAGTAAATGAATTGGTCATTAGTTCAACCTGTCAATAATTCTCCCCCGTGTCCCGTGTAGAAAAAAAAAAAAGATCAATATGTCCTGGGGGCTTTAAATGAAAGTTGTTTTCTGTAACCAGAATGACCTAATTAACTTGTCCTTCAATGGAGAGAATAACGTGCCCGAGAATGACAAAGCTTGTTATGCCGTCTAATTAAGGGACATCACCCGACTTTGGGAGAACACCCAAAATTCACCAATTACGCCTTTCGATGTTGCGGAATTTTTCCGGCTGGTCAGCACTTCGGCAGAGTACGTGTCTCGTCATCCTGAGTGGCCGCTCCGAAGAGGTCGTGATGAACTGTAATCGTAAAAAGAAGGAATTACCTCGAAGAATATGTCCTCGGTTCTATTTTATAACATAATAAATTATTTATTTATTATAAAAAAGTTTTTTTAATTATAATTGTTGGAATTTGGTGAGTTTGAAGTAAATGCATTAAACCCATTTTAGCTTCTATTTACCAGTTTTTATCATTTTCTTTTCTTTTTTTGCTCCCCTCACGTTCATTCATCCAGAACAGGCAGTATTGTACATGCGTTATTTTCTACACAAGCCGAAATCCAACATGCATCAGTAAAATTCATAACCATTTTCCTAAAGTACAGCAGATAGGTTAAAAAAATCCACTTACCTATAAGTTGTAACTAAAGGGATTGTTTCCTCTCGACAACCAATCCCCATTTTGCCTATTGGGCCCTATTGACGTCATAGAGGGATGGTACCCTGCTCGAGACCCCTTATATGATCTAGAACAGAGCGCTTCTGACAAGCTGACTGACCCAGTCATCCATGTATCACAAGGAAGGCCATTCATTTGATTGGCTAGATGTAATACTTAATTTCACCTGTAGTGGCCGCTGCCGGGGAAGTGAGCAGCCGACGGTAACCTCCCTTAGCAAAATCTGCTACGTGTCGGGGAGCCAGACCCACTCTCATAGTAATGAGACGACACAACCCCTTTAAATATTTTGTGCTAGATTTACCATTGCTCCTGTATCATCCAGTGGCTTTAGAACCATTGAGAGATATGGGCACATGACCACGACCGTTGTGTTTATCTGCCCCATAGGATTTAATAAGGGGGAGGGGTGCCTTTTTTTTATTTTTTTTTAAGGTTTCTATTCAGAAAAAAACTATATTAAAAAAAAAATCTTCCAATTTCATGTTTTTAACAAGTCCTGGATTCAGCTCTGTCCGATAATATATACGTATAGCTAAAAAAAAACACTTATGGGAGGCTGGTTATATGATTATTATTGGTCGATTTTGTAATAAAAAATAATAAATCATGTTTTTATTAAGTGGAAATCATTTTGTAAAATGAAAAAACTTCCTAAAAAAGTGATGGTTTTGTAAGACATCTTTGTGAATAAAGCATGATTAAATGGTAACACAAACGTCATAGTGACGTGTCAGAAGTTTTGATGGGTGGGGGTCTGAGCACAGAGCCCCCCACCGATTGCTAAAATGAAGCGGCAGAAGTGCTACGGTGAGTTCTGAGCTGCTTCGTTTCTGATTGGCTTTTCTCGGAAAGCCAAGCAGTTGGTGTACGGGCTCATAGACTTTCTATTGTGACCGTACACCAATTTCTCATCTTGCCGACAAAAGCCGATCAGAAACGAAGTGGCTCAGCGCTCACCCGAGCGCTTCTGCCGCTTCATTTAAGTGATCGGTGGGGGGCTCAGACCCCACTGATCAAAATGTCTGACTTGTCACTATGACATGTCGGAAGTTTTTTGAAAGTTTAGTTAGCTTTTGATATATCTCGTACTTTTGCTCAATGAACTGGTGTCACGTCAAGATCTGACTAAGTCCTCATGCACATGGCACTATCAAAAGTGTATAGCATACCCTTAAAGATCCCTTTTGCACCTCTCCTGCACTACAAGGCCACCGTCCACCCGCAAGCAGGGAACGGAAACATCTCCATTCAAGTGAAGTGGACTGTGCTCCACCGTTTAGGAAGTGATGGCCTATCCTATCCCTATTTTTAATGCTTTTTAACATAAAGTTTTTATTTTCTTTGTTTACACCTCAAATTTTTCCATCCATGTAAAAAAAATAAATGAAAAAAATTGCATAGAATGGAAGGATCCCAGACCATAAGGAGGGATCCACATGGGATTATAGTCATCCCTTATGTGGATTTCTTATGATTTTGGCGGGAATTTTCCTGCCAATTTTGCTGTTCTCTGGTCAGATATGCCCAGGGTAGCAACAGCTGGCTATTGGATGCTGCTGGGGTCTCATGTGACCCAGCAACAAGGGAAGATCTTCCCTGGTACCCAGTAACCGGTAGGTCATTGGGCTTCTTTTGCTCATGTGACCTACCTGTTTGGGTTTAAATTGTGGCTTGTATCAAACCCGCAGCCTAAAGAAGGCGATACTTGGAAGCACCACGCCTATCCTCCCTTATGTTATATATTTGTTATGTCACGGCTTTTTATTAGACTGGGGGTAAAATCAGTCTTTGAAGTAGATTGTTTTATGGATTGATTTTATGTCTGAGTTATATGATGTGTGTTTTATATTTATATATATATATGTAATTTTATAAAATGTTTTCCTTTTTATAACGTTTTAATTAATAAAGAAGGCCATGTTTTACCACCTACAGGTTGTCCATCTCTTTTATTTGATTTTGTTGCATGGTTGTAATTTATTGGGCAATGTATGATTTATATTCCCGTGTTTGTACTAGATAATGTCCTAAACGGGACTGCAAGGACCCATTGTCCACCTTACCTGCCCAGGACCTTATACCATCCTTCATTAAATAACACACCAACACCTTCTTTATGGAAATGTGGAAGTGGCCACAGCTTTATTATTATATTTACACCATCGGCATGAAGACATATATATATATATATATTTCTTTTTCTCCTTCTCCTGAAATGCCGATGCTCCCTGTCTCCATCAGGCATGTAGGGTGCTAACTCTGTCTTCTTCTGCCGTACTTTCCGCCAGCTGTGACATCTACGAAAAAACCAGAAAAAACGCCAGAACAAGAATATAACCGTAGAAAATGTTTTCAAAAAACAAAACCAACACCACCAGGGGAGGGAGGGCGGGTGTTTCTTCCACTGCAGCTTGAAGGTAAGAGGGCTTTCTGCCCCAAACCCCTGCCTTATATCTTCCTAACCACGCCCCTCTCAACCCCTTGTTCACCAATCCTGGTCCTGGGCATTATTGAAACGTTCCATCTTTCTTAACCCCTTGCAGTCCCTGACACTCTCCCTAGGCGCTTCAGTGTCTGCAAGTTCAGAGTGTGATGGATGCAATAGATGGAAAATGGAAGTAAGTAGATAGTCCGACAGCTAGAGATTGGATAGATATAAATATTAGGCCCTGTTCACACAGTTTTTTTGGTGCCGATTTTGACGAGAAAACTGCGTCGGAATCCGTGCCAAAAAATTTCCCAAATCTTCTCCCATTGCTTTCAATGGGAATGAGAGGTGGGGTTCGCTCACGGTAAAAAAAGCAACATGTCCTTTCTTGAGGTGTTTTCCGCCTCAAAACCCCCCTTAAAATCAATGGGAGACTGAAAAAACCGCCACAGCGGTTTCGATGAGATAAGTATGTGGGATACATATAGAGATCGATTTGGATAGACAGATTAGACCAATATAGATACATGAGATACATACATTGTGGATCATTAATGGATTAGTAACGTTATTCTTTCCAGGTCACTTTTCTTCTACTGTCAGAGATGTGTTCACAAACAATTTAAACAACCTAAAGAAAGTATATAAAATCCCAGCGATCTCCAAGGACATCATGAAATGAATTATGGAGTTCACTTTCACCAGGAAGACTAACCTTACCCCACAAAAATGTGGAGGAGCTTCTGGTTGCTGTAGATCAGATGAATGTGTTCGGGTATGTTCACATGTTCACACACCCTATTCACACCCATGTTCACACACCCTAGGCGTGTGTGAACTTTTTTTTTACGCGCCGCTGTTGGTGTTGCCGTGTGCACATACCCTTAGGCTGGAGTCACACGAGCATGTTCGGTCCGTAAAGAACGGAACGTATTTCGGCCGCAAGTCCCGAACCGAACACAGTGCAGGGAGCCGGGCTCCTAGCATCATAGTTCTATACGACGCTAGGAGTCCCTGCCTCTCTGCAGGACAACTGTCCCGTACTGTAATCATGTTTTCAGTACGGGACAGTAGTTCCACGGGGAGGCAGGGACTCCTAGCGTCGTACATAACTATGATGCTAGGAGCCCGGTCCCTGCAGTGTGTTCGGTCCGGGACTTGCGGCCGAAATACGTTCCGTCCTTTACGGACCGAACATGTTCGTGTGAATCCAGCCTTAGGCCGGATTCACACGAGCGTGTGCATTTTGCGCGCGCAAAAGGTCCATAAAAGCTCCATGTGTCAGCAGCATACGATGCGCGGCTGCGTGATTTTCTCTGTTTTTATGTTTGTAAACAGAAAAGCACGTGGTGCTTTTCTGTTTTCGTTCATAGTTTGGACTACTGTAGCGCGCATCACGAGCGGCACACGGAAGTGCATCCGTGTGCCGTGCGCGGTTTTCACACACCCATTGACTTCAATGGTTGCGTGATGCGCTAAAAACGGGCAAATATAGGACTTGTCTTGAGTTTTACGCAGCGGACATACTCTGCGTGAAAATCACTGACAATCTGAACGGCCCCATAGACTAACATAGGTCCGTGCGACGCGCGTGAAAATCACGCGCGTTGCACGGACGTATTATACGTTCGTCTGAATAAGCACTTAGAGATCATGGAGCTGTGCAGTAAAATGTTGAGACCTCGATCACTGTCCTGAACTTCACCACACAGCGTTATTGAACATCCGAGGAATAATTAGAACTATCAGCGATGGAACTTTAGAACTTTCTATAGAAAGATGTGCTAAATGTGAAAGAAAAGGAATCTGTGTTTTGAAGCCATAATACAAAAGAAAGGAAGCAGGACATCTCTTTACATCTTCCTGAAATATTGTATATAGATATATATAGATAAGGCAAAGTTCTTTATAATGATGGAGGTCATAATAAAGAAAATTCATTATGTCGTGTTGTCCATAACAACCAGATGATTTCCATTTCATTTAGTTATGATTCTGCTTTTTTGTTATCAGAAACAGCGCCACTGTTGTTTATAGGCTGTGCCTGGTATTGCAGTTCAACCCCTTTTCCTTTAATGGGCCTGAACTGAAATGCCAAAAAAAGCCCATGTGCACGCGTTGCGCTGTTTCTAGAAAAGAAGCATTTGGCTGTTATGTATTTAATGTTCGATTTCTTTCTAAGTTCGCTTGGCTTTAATAATTACAGAATACTTCATGACCAACGTCAAGAGCAGCGACTATGTGAAAGGAAGTAAAGAACGTAGTAGACCCATCATAATAAAAGTTCTCAAGGCTATCTAGGATCTCAACCGGAGTCAGACATCAGACTGTTCTCAAAATGACAAGGCCGCAAATAATATACAGGTTGGGAAGTAGACAAATAGTTTTTGGAAACCATATGGTAGGTTTATTAATGCAAATCTAATTCCCAGCTCAAAAAGAGGGACAGTTAAGGCTCAAAGAGGGACCTGGTTCAAAAGTAGGGAATGTCCGTCCAAAAGAGGGACACTGAGGAGGGATGCGTACAACTCGTATGATTGCTAGGCAACAGACTAGAAAGCCAAAAATGAAGTCAATAACATGCACAGTTTGAGAATGTAAAGCGACTGCGCTGCGTCTGTGAACCGGAGATGACGATGTCATGGATGGGATATAATACGGTGTCCCTAAAACATGGATAATACATAAGCGGATTCAATTTCTATGAGACAGACTAGAAAATCAGAAGTGGCATAGTACATATAGGCAGATAAAAATATCAAGAGACTGCCAATAATGGGGATGTTATTGGTGGAAAGGACGATGTCCCTGGAAGTAACGCTCACAATGGCGGCATATACTAAAACCATATTCACGGCTACTGACTGGACAAGGGGACAAACAACATGCAGTAGGAATATGGATCTCGGAAGTTATTATTGTTTTTGCATTGCAGATATCGTCAACTGCGCAATTTTATAACAATTCCATTTTATCGTATGGATTGCTACAGTTGTGGCGATACCAATTATGTATATATATGTTTTTGTTTTTTTATTTTTTCCCTTATAATATATATATTTATTGTTAGAGCAGGCGACTATCTTATATCTTCGTCCATGAGGAATACAGCTACACAGTGACACCAGGCGGCCATCTTATATCAATGACCAAGAGGAATAGTGCTGCACAGTCACAACAGGCGACCATCTTATATCAATGACCATGAAGATTAGAACTGCACAGTGATACTAGGCGGCCATGTTATATCAATGACCATGAAGACTAGAACTGCACAGTGATACTAGGCGGCCATGTTATATCAATGACCATGAAGAGTAGAACTGCACAGTGACACAGGCGGCCATGTTATATCAATGACCATGAAGATTAGAACTGCACAGTGATACTAGGCGGCCATGTTATATCAATGACCATGAAGACTCGAACTGCACAGTGATACTGGGTGGCCATGTTAGATCAATGACCATCAAGACTAGAACTGCACAGCGATACTAGGCGGCCATGTTATATCAATGACCATGAAGACTAGAACTGCACAGTGACACAGGCAGCTATGTTATATCAATGACCATGAAGACTAGAACTGCACAGTGACACAGGCAGCCATGTTATATCAATGACCATCAAGACTAGAACTGCACAGTGATACTAGGCGGCCATGTTATATCAATGACCATGAAGACTAGAACTGCACAGTGACACTAGGCGGCCATGTTATATCAATGACCATGAAGACTAGAACTGCACAGTGACACTAGGTGGCCATGTTATATCAATGACCATGAAGAGTAGAACTGTGCAGTGATACTAGGCGGCCATGTTATATCAATGACCATGAAGACTCGAACTGCGCAGTGATACTAGGTGGCCATGTTATATCAATGACCATGAAGAGTAGAACTGTGCAGTGATACTAGGCGGCCATGTTATATCAATGACCATGAAGACTCGAACTGCGCAGTGATACTAGACGGCCATGTTATATCAATGACCATGAAGACTAGAACTGCACAGTGACACAGGCAGCTGTGTTATATCAATGACCATGAAGACTAGAACTGCACAGTGACACAGGCAGCTATGTTATATCAATGACCATGAAGACTAGAACTGCACAGTGACACAGGCAGCCATGTTATATCAATGACCATGAAGAGTAGAACTGCACAGTGACACAGGCAGCTATGTTATATCAATGACCATGAAGAGTAGAACTGCACAGTGATACTAGGCGGCCATATAACACATAAAGGGCTCATGTATGAAAACTCGACCTGACAGAACAGTGGTGATGCTGATAGCAGCCAATCAAAACCTCATGCCCTGCCCGTTTATATACGATACTATTATTTCTATGTACGACACTGGTGCCATAGATTCGTTCTGCAGGAATATTGGCCCATGTGGATGGGAGAGCTTCTCACATTTGGCATTAGAGTGTCCTTCTGCCATATGGTAAACAGCTGCCATGAAGGGATGAACTGGGTCGGCCACAATGCTTAGGTAAGCCCTACTGTTGAAACATCCATTCACAGGTGTCAGGGGACCCAGGGTGTGCCAAAAAACCATTCCCCACACCATTACTCCACCTGCACCATCCTGAACTGTTCACACCTGACAGGAACTTATTATCTATCTATCTATCTATCTATCTATCTATCTATCTATCTATCTATCTATCTATCTATCTATCTATCTATCTATCTATCTATCTATCTATCTATCTATCTATCTATCTATCTATCTATCTATCTATCTATCTATCTCATATCTATCTATCCCATATCTATCTATCCCATATCTATCTATCTATCTATCTATCTATCTATCTATCTATCTATCTATCTATCTATCTATCTATCTATCTATCTATCTATCTATCTATCTATCTATCTATCTATCTAACATCTGCCCATTGATTTCAATGGAAAATACGGCGTTCTGTTCCGACGGGACGTTATTTTACGCCTCATTTTCAAATTTAAGGCGCGTAAAAAGACGCCCCGTAAAAAGGAGTGCATGTGACTTCTTGAACCGTTTTTCACTGACTCAAAAGAAAAACAGCTCCAAAAACGGCTTCAAAAAACGCTGGTTGCTTAAAAAACGGCAGAAAATCAGAGGCTGTTTTCCCTTGAAAACAGTTCCGTATATTCAGCCATTTTTTGTTAAGCGTGTGAACATAGCCTTAATACACACGTTGCGGAATTTAATGTGGAAAATCCACATGAGAACCACAGATAATTCTGCAGATAAAATTTTTCACCTAATACTATATTTTTGTTATGCGTTTTTAGGTGCGGATTTTACATTCTAATGCGTAAACTGGTGCAGATTTTATGCTGCGGATTTGGGTGCGTATTTTTAAACAAACTTGTCATCGGTGAGGTCAGATGACAGTTCAGGTGACTGGACTGGTCCACTCCTGTGAGGGCATCGATCCCAGTAAGATCACCACCGCAAGACTCCTGCCTTCTTTTGATCGCTGCTGCAGTCGTCTGGCATGTCGCCTGTCAGCAGCGATCAGCAGGACATTTTGCAGACCGCCAGGAACGGCGGGACATCGGTGAGAAACCGGGACTGTCCCGCCGGATCCGGGACGATTGGGAGGTATGCTAAACGCCCAAAAAATGGCCGAAAAATCAGAAGCAGAACGCCACCAAACATCTGCCCATTGATTTCAATGGAAGAAAACGGAGTTCTGTTCCGACGGGTCGTTTTTTTACACGGCTGTTTTGAAAAACGCCCATGTAAAAATACGGCCATGAAAAAGAAGTGCAGGTCACTTCTTGGGCCGTTTTTAGAGCCGCTTTTTATAGACGTTATTGTTTGCGTGTGAACATACCCTGACACATGACTGCAGGATCTGACTACACACAAAGTTTGTTTGTAGTCAGTAACTATGGAGACAAGTAGTTCTGCATAGGAGCTGTATGTACAAAACAGTAGGATATTTTTAATCAATATTATTTGCAAAGTTGCTTCATTCTTTATTTTAGATGCATTGAAGCAGCAATAAATAATATTGGTTGGAAAATTCTTTATACCCTTTAAAATGAGATCTGTACGCCCTGAAATACATGCCCCGTGGTTCATTGCAAACCTGCTGCTATGCCACTGACTGACCCTGTACGCTGCAGTGCATCCCTGTGATATATCCAGCTATAGCATTGCTCCTGCTATTAATTCTCTTGATCATTTTCTAGGAACCCAGGAATTACTTGCCCCAAATATGTATACTTTTGCATAATTTATGATTTTACACTCCAGATTCTGTAAACCTTACATAAATATTTTACCGAATACATGTTATTTTAGTGCGGCATCTTACACCTGTTTTTTTTTTGTTTTTATTGGGTTTTATTATTTTTTGCACATTTGCAAGCTCTGCATTGTCTGAGACCTTACCCAAGTGCAGCGCCATTAATCCTAAAAGCACATCCACCGCCTCTTCCATGTGGAGCTAACGGTGGCACAATTTTAATTCGGACCCATAAAAGAATATGACATCTCTCATACAACCACATTTAAAAAATAAATGGCTTCCACTAACATCTGCTGTAGCCGAGACCCGGTATATATCTCTCCGGTAGAGTCATAACCGGCGCCGAGTCATTTTATTTCTTTATACGGCACGTATTAAAGCAGATACCCATTAAAAAATGTCTAATTTAGCCTAAAAATGCTGACTCCTGTTGTCGTCCATATTAGATATTTGGGTTTAGTGAATTAGGATGGGATGATGAATGTCGATCCAATTGTTTTCTCTGCTGCTTCTGCTATGAAACGATGAAAAACAATATTATAATGATAAATTCAGAGAGCCCATAACTGTTCCATAACAGCTCCTGAAAATGCTTAATAACTGAAATCCTATTTGGTACGGTTTCAGTTGTCTAGTTCAGCTAATAAGACTTTTAGGCAAAATGCAATTAATAGCTTTGGAGTAGGCAGTGATTCGGCCGGCCTGCGTTGTACGCGGACAATCTACGCCTTGGTGTTGTTAAGAATGCCAACTATGTATGTCTGCGCTGATTACTTTCTGCACTTTGCATCTTCCAATTATGTTTCCAAATTTAGTATGGACTTTTGAAACCTCTAGGACAAATACATTCAGTCTATCAAATTACATTTGAAGGTCAGGACGCACAAAAGTTTCTAACTACGTATTGGTGGCGTGGGGGGGGGGGGGGTTGGAAAAATTTAGATTATTTATATAATGTTATTGAGATGCTGAACAGATACAAATGATAAATCTAGTCTCCCAGAAAGCTTTTTTTTCCAGGCTGTTGTTGCAGGTGTCGGACACTAGGTGGCAGTAGAAGCTTTCACATGACTGATTGCTGCGGATTTAGAAAACTTTTTAGATTTTTTTTTTAAGGTACTGTAATTGACACTGTTTAAGATCATGTGATACCAAACTGCGAAATACGAAAGGGTAAAGGTCATTTCGTTGAAACTTTGGCACTTGTAGTCCTTTGTATGGGTATTAAAAAAAAAATAAATATTCTGCATTAATCTATAAAACTGCATTAATTAATGCAAAAAAACAGTTAGGATGTATGTGAAATACAGAATACATTTATGGGTTTTTATGGGTGTTTTTATTGGTCAGAGGGTCCAATAATAAAGTTTGAGACCCTTTTCCCCAGATACCCACCACTCAACAGAATTGATGGAAGTAGCTGGATGAGTCCAGAAGGGGGCGCTGTGGTCACCTTAGCCTAGACGAATAGGACTCAGGGAGTGTTCATACTGCACCTTTTGCCACCCTGTTAAATCCCCGTTTCATGTTAAATTCACCGATATTAAATGGGACACGTTTTATTTGCTTTGTATTCAGTGTCATAATACCTAAATGTGAGAAAGTAGCAGGTACCGATCGAAGGTATGACTGCGGGATCAGACTGCACAGGATTTGTTTGCAGTCTGTAAGCATGGAGACAAATAGGTCTGCATAGGAGCTGTATACACAAAACGGTAGACTTTAAATGGAGACTGAAATAAAAATTGATTGCAAAGGTGCGCTTAGACTTCTCACAACGATGAGAATTCACCAGAGTTCTCTTTTAAACATACACTTATACATCTATTTTTGATCAGAGAAGCCCTACTCCTTGTGATCTTGCAAAAAAAACAAAAACAAACACATACCACACAGTATACTTTTTTATATTTTAACACAGGGTCTATGAGTGACACTGTATATGTCACAGGTATATGTTTAAAGTATACGCCATGGGCTTTTCAATAGCCTTTCATGACATATACGTTAAATGGATACCATTATAGTTTATGGGTGGCGTATGCATTAAACTGATACCTAACTGTTATCTGTCACCCATACGCTATAATGGCATCCATTTAATGTATACGTCATGAACAGGGTCGTGAGAGTTCATGACGTATACCTGTAACGTGTGCCATTATAGTCTATGTGGAAGGAAGGATACTGTTAGGCATTAGAGCTTTTCTCGGCGTATACATCAAGCATAGGCTAAAAAATGTAGCGTGAAAGGGGCCTTAGTGTTGCCCATAGCAACCAAATTCCAGCTTTCATTTTCCAGAGTGGATCTGAAAATGAAACAAGTGATCTGATTGGCTGTTATAGAAAACACTGACGCTTCTTATTAGTGTCAGGGATCATTACCATGTATATTGTTTGAAAAATATTATCCTTACATATATATATATATATATATATATATATATATATATATATATATATATATATATATATATATTCAGTATATTACACAAAGAGATTGGATTCATGGAGCACAAAGAGCCTGCATAACACGCCTCTGGAAGACACCGCCCCCTGGAATGCAAAGAGGAGTGTGCAGAAGAATGTACAGGAGAACATACAGCTGAGGAGCCAATGGGACTTAACCGGTTAAGGACTAGGCTGTTTTACAGCTAAATGACCAGAGCAAATTTCACAATTTTGTTATGCGCTTCTTTAGATGACTAGAACTCAGCTGGTGAATAAAGTTCATCTTTGAATTTTACACTATTTTTAAAGGACAGATAGGGCTTTGTTTTAGTGGCATTTGTCAGTATATATCATTTTTATTTTTTTCTCTAAAGAGGGCAAAATTGGAAAAAAATGCAAGAATTTAGCAATTGCGACAGTTTATGCTAGCATTTTTCACACACGGTATGGACAACGGACAAAATTAATCTCCTTTCACATTCTTCCACTTCTCCCGTGCATGGGGATACCAAATATGTGTGCCTTATTCACTGTGCGGGCATGTGCCAGGGCTTGGCATAAAAGGAGGCTTTTTGGCCTTTCGGTCCAGGAATTCTGCATTTGATTTTATAGCCGCATACTGTTTTCTTGGGGGTGTAATGCTGCTGAAACATTAGAAACACCCCATAAATGACTTCATTCACATAAGTAGACCCCACAAGGTTTCCTTCAAGGGGTTTATCATATTTTTAGCAAGTCCAGTTTTCTTCTGAAAGTTTATTGAATAAGATGGAACAAAATAAAATTACCTTTTTTTTTAACAAATTCGTCAGTTTATGCCAGCATTATTCACACACAAAATGGACCACAGACAAAATTCATCGCATTTCACATTTTTCCACTTCTCCTGTGCATGGGGATACCAAATATGTGTGCTTTATTCACGGCCATGTGCCAGGGCTTGGCATAAAAGGAGGCTTTTTGGCCTTTTCGGTCCAGGAATTCTGCACTTGATTTTATAGCCGCATACTGTTTTCTGGGGGGCGTAATGCTGCTGAAACATTAGAAACACCCCATAAATTACTTCATTCACGCAAGTAGACCCCACAAGGTTTCCTTCAAGGGGTTTATCATATTTTTAGACAGTCCAGTTTTCTTCTGAAAGTTTCTTGAATAAGATGGATCAAAATAAAATTAGCAATTTTTTAGCAAATGCGACGTTTATACCAGCATTTTTCACACACGGCATAGACCACAGCCAAAATTAATCTCCTTTCACATTCTTCCACTTCTCCTGAGCATGGGGATACCAAATATGTGTGCTTTATTCACTGTGCGGGCATGTGCCAGGGCTTGGCATAAAAGGAGGCTTTTTGGCCTTTTCGGTCCAGGAATTCTGCACTTGATTTTAGAGCCGCATACTGTTTTCTGGGGGGCGTAATGCTGCTGAAAGATTAGAATCACCCCATAAATGACTTCATTCACGCAAGTAGACCCCACAAGGTTTCCTTCAAGGGGTTTATCATATTTTTAGACAGTCCAGTTTTCTTCTGAAAGTTTCTTGAATAAGATGGATCAAAATAAAATTAGCAATTTTTTAGCAAATGCGACGTTTATACCAGCATTTTTCACACACGGCATAGACCACAGCCAAAATTAATCTCCTTTCACATTCTTCCACTTCTCCTGAGCATGGGGATACCAAATATGTGTGCTTTATTCACTGTGCGGGCATGTGCCAGGGCTTGGCATAAAAGGAGGCTTTTTGGCCTTTTCGGTCCAGGAATTCTGCACTTGATTTTAGAGCCGCATACTGTTTTCTGGGGGGCGTAATGCTGCTGAAACATTAGAATCACCCCATAAATTACTTCATTCACGCAAGTAGACCCCACAAGGTTTCCTTCAAGGGGTTTATCATATTTTTAGACAGTCCAGTTTTCTTCTGAAAGTTTCTTGAATAAGATGGATCAAAATAAAATTAGCAATTTTTTAGCAAATGCGTCAGTTTATACCAGCATTTTTCACACACGGCATAGACCACGGCCAAAATTCATCGCATTTCACATTCTTCCACTTCTCCTGAGCATGGGGATACCAAATATGTGTGTCTTATTTATCACATAGAGAAGTAGGAGGGCGGACGATAGAAGAAGCTTATTTCACAAATCGCTTTTTTTCAAAGCTGGTTTTACAAATCTCAACAGAGTTTCTATAACACTTCCAAAATATCTGCTCTTGAAGCAGAAATCCCAAAATATTCATCTAGGGGTATAATGGGAATTTATTTTTTTGGGTTTTCTAAAATAAGAAATTGCAGGTTTATGCAAATGGAGCTCTCCAGCAGATGAACTTTAGAGAATATGCAAACATGACATCCACCCCCCACCCATTCCCTCCCTCACCCTTGGAGTAAAATCAGGGGAAAAATAAAAACGTAATGTAGGGCAAATATATTTTCAACGAATTAACTGAAATCTAATAATTCAGAACAGTGTGGTATTTTTTAAAACATGGCTCAATGCACAGGCCTGGTTGTGAGGGACATGAGGGACAGAAATATCGGGAATCTTTGCGGTGCCCGTCTTTTCTGCAGACGCGGCACTTTTTCTGAGGGTTGCTTCTGGTTGGTGTTGGGGGAATCCGACTGATGAAGTGTCTTTCAGTCAGTCGCGTGACATCCTCAGACTGGGGGCATTCTCGGGTGTCCTGAACATCAAAAATGAGGCCTTCAATAATTTTTTCCTTGAAATCCAGGTATGTGTCTCTGCCTCTGTTTTTTTTGTAGAGCACAAATGAGTTGTGGATGGCCACCTGTAACAAATAAATGGCCACTTTTTTGTACCAGGTTTTAGTTTTGCGTTTTACTAAATAGGGCTGTAAAATCCACCCCCCCCCCATGTACTTGTTATATTCGGACACGCTCACTGGTTTGTGCTTGTCCGATGTTGCCCCTCTTTCCCTCACTGCCACTGTTCCTGCGGTATGAATCGTGCTTAGCACACACACGTCTTTGCGATCCCTGAACTTGACCGCCAGCAATTCTTCAGATGCATAAGCACAGGAGTCCCCCTTTACCATGCGCTTCCCCACTAATTGCTGTGGAAAACCAATTCTGTTTTTGTGCATGGTACCACATGCCCCAGTCCTTGCAGCATGCAAATGCCTAAACAGGGGCACACTCGAATAAAAATTATCACAGTACAGGTGGTACCCCTTGTGAAGTAGAGGCTGCATTATCTCCCACACGATATTACTGCTGGTGGAAAGATCAGGGGGGCATCCAGGAACATTTATTGTGCGGTCCCGCCCTTCATAAATCCTGAAGGCGGTGGTATATCCTGACCCGCTTTCACACAATTTGTAGAGCTTAACGCCATATCTTGCCCTTTTGGAAGGCAGATATTGGCGAAAGCTAAGTCTGCCATGAAAGTTGAGGAGGGATTCGTCCACACTTACATTCTGCTCAGGGGTGTAGAGTTGCAGAAATAAATTATTCAGGGAATTTATTAGCGGTCTTATTTTGAACAACCGATCCCGGTTTGCATCGGTACTTGGGGGGGGCCTGTGCGTTGTCATTGAAGTGGAGGAACCTCATTATTGTCTCATAACGAGACCTGGGCATTACTGCAGAATATACTGGGGTGGCTTGGGCGGGTCTTGTTGACCAGTAAGACCTAATGGAGGGCTTTTTGACAATACCCATATTTAGGGTGAGCCCCAAATTTTTTTTTAATTCCAGCAAATTGGTGGGCGTCCAATCTCTGGCATGGGTGGATGAAGGTTTCTGCCTTATATATTGAGTGGCATATAAATTTGTTTCGTGGACAATCTGATTTAGGATGTCGTCCGTTATAAACAAATGGAAGTAATCCATTTGGACAAAATTTGTATTGTCCACGGTTATGCCAGGAGTGGCAGTAAATCCGTGGATTCTAGGCCCAAAAGATGGGGCAGGTGCCCATACAAGAGCCTGGACTGAAGGGACCAGGCTGTCCCGTGCTACAGCGCTACTTGGCCCTGCTCTTTCAAGTTCTGCAGTTTCAACTGCATCAGGGACAACGTCCCCTGAAGATGAACCTGAAGTGACGCTGTCATCGTCACTACCTAAAACAGGTTCCATCTCGGACGCCATCTCTGATGCGGTCTCCGACTCAGACCACAGCATGGCGTATGCCTCCTCGGCGCTAAACAACTTCCTCGCCATAACGTAACTAACACTAACACTAACTAAACAAATTGTTTTTTTTTTTGTTTTTTTTTTATATAAAACACACAAACTAACTGCTATATATATCTACACTACCGCTAACAAAAAAATAAACCGCTATTGCTATATATATTATATATATGTGGATATATATATAATTATATACTCCCTACCTGCCTATTCTAATAGAATAAAAGAAAGAAAGGTAGATAGATAGAAAAAAAGATAGATGGATAGATAGATTGTATAGATAGATAGAAATCTATCTATACAGAGAATGTTTTAGAGTGTAACTGTATTTTTTTGTAACTGTAACTGTAATCTTCTGGCAGCAATTCTCCCGAGTCTCTTCTTCTCCTCAAACTGAAACAATGTTTGAGGAGAAGAAGAGGCAGGAGATTTACTGCCAGAAAAGTCAAAATAAAACAAATGTGGTCGCTGTGATAGGTTTTCACAGCGACCACATGTTCAGGGACCATCAGATTGGTCCCTGATACTCTGCCCAGTGCCTAGAGCTGTTGGTAACAGCGTGGGCACAGGGCTGTGTGCACGCGATCGCGTGCACACTGTTTTCTATGCAGAAATGCATGTGATCGCTGTGATTGGTTGTCACAGCGATCACATGTTCAGGGGCCAAAAGATTGACCCCTGACATTCTGCCCAGTGCCCATGGCTGTTAGCAACAGCCAGGGCACAGAGCTGTGTGCACGCGATCGCGCGTGCACAGTCTCTGAAGTGCCGCCGTAAATAGTCTATACGGCCAGCGGTCGGGAACCTGTTAATACTGGCGTTTCATACACCAGTCCTATTAAACAGTTTGCTGGAGTAAGATGCAACACATTTATTAACAGGCGAACGACTCTTAATAAATGTGTCGCATCTTTTAGCTGCAACGCGGCCTGTCATCAGTACTTTCTAGGTGCTGCGGCCTGCTGTAAGAGCCTGAGGGAATCCGGGAGGGAGTATCGGAGTGGTGAGGTAAGTACATTTTTAAAATGTATTTTATTGTCTGATTGGGGGGGCAAACAGTCTGATTGTGGGGAGGTATGGGTCTGGCACGGACCTTTGCCTTGTTACGCCCCCCAGAGATAAATCTGGGCCGCACTATACATATAAATTTCTGCTATAATTTACATCAGTTACTGGCGTAAATTACAGTTAAATTGTTGGCCAATTCTGCTAAGCCCTGCCCATTTTTTGCCCCCAAAATTTGGACATTTGCGCATTTTGTGAATTTTCTACGCTAGTAAACTGTTGTAGAAAGGTTAATATATTCCCCCAAAGGCTAAAGACCATAATACAATATCTTAATGTAAGGATATGTACACTTAATTGTGCTGCAACACTTGTTGTCTCCATTCTTTGTCAGTGTGGGAAGTAGATATCCGGCCTTATGATTTTGTGATATGTGATAGACCCAAAATCCCAATCACCAAACCAAAGAAAGCACAGGCCGGACGGACCCTGCCACAGTGGAGGGTAGGCCAGACATGACGGGGATAGGAGGGAGGATCGTGTCACAGCCAAAGGGGAGGGTTAGTGGAGGGGGTGGGTCTAGGAGAGGGAGGGGATCCGGTGAGGGTTAGCCGGAAGTACGCTGACTTCCCGGTCTTTTGGTCGGGAGCAGCGCACGGAGTAAGACATCCATCCACGCATCTCCCATCCGGCGGCCATCTTACCTCATGTCAGCGCAGCAGTTCATTGAGCATATGCGGGCGGCGGCTGCTGCATTCGGCCCCGCCTGTTTGGAGGAACAAGCTGCAGCGGTGGCCAACGCTCCGGTACCTTTGGCTGTCTCTCCCCCGCGCCGGGCCCGGCGCTCACGTACTCCAGAAAGTCTGAGCCCCGACGTGGCTCCTCGGACCCGGCGCCACAGAGGGAGCCCTGTGAGGGACCCTCCGGCTCGAGCGTCTGGCAACACTGATACTGCAGCCGGTGCCAGGGTCGGGAGGAATCCCGCTTCGCGGCGGAGTTCAGCGGAGGTGGGGGGGTGTGGCCCCTACTTCCGGTCACCCCTCCACTCGCCAGTTCTACGCCGGGTTCCATGGTTTGGACGGCTGCCCCTGGTGATGTGCCGGCTGGGGGTGGAGCTCCACGGCGATCTGGAGGAAGCAAGGGACATGCATTGGGCCGCAGGCCTAGGTCGTCCGTTTCGAGGGTGACTTCCGGGCGGCGAGAGAGAGCCTGGGAGCCCACCCCTCCCCCACCTCGGTTCCGCCCGTTGAGCATGCCTGTGCGTGCTGCCATGGATCGGGGACCAGATCTGCCGAAGACCTTGAGGATGAGCTTCGTGGACAGGACGGTCCAGCTGATGGGTCCACAGCGCCTGTGCATCTCAGTGAGTCGTTTTCACCGTCTTTACCTTTTCCTGCTATACTTATGTCTCCTGTGTCGGGGGAGGGTTCCACGGTTGGGGAGCGGGTATGTGATGTGGGGTCTAGGTTTGTGAATGTTGGGGGTGCGGGGGATAGTCTGTGAGAGTTGGTCGGTTGCATCAAGGAATTGTTAGGCCGGCTCGACGGGACGGGGATCGCCCCTTCACGGTCTCCTGTGGCGGCGTGGGTGGGGGCTAGTGGGGTAGGGTTTAATGCCCCGGCGGCGGTCGCTGCGAGTGTAGGAGCAAATACAGAATCGGTAGCGGTGTCTGTTCCGACCGACTCGGCGGCGGCGGTTGATGGTGTTCGATTGGACGATATAGCCAGGGGGGAGGTTTATGTGTGTTTTGAAGGACCTTTGGGGGCACACTTGAAGCAGGAAGTTCGGGAAAAAATTTGGAAGGACGAGTAAGTAGACATTTTTTCATTGTTGCCCCTGGAAAATTTAATCTGGAGAAGGGGAAGCGAGATGAGAGTAAGAAGGAGGAGGAGGAAAAGCGTCGTCACCGCCTTATCCTTAAGACATTTGTTAACTGGTTGCAAGCGTTCGCCATTTTGGCCAGTATTATTGGTGAAAAGGCTCCGGAACATTGCTCCCCCCTGTTTTGCTATATGGATGCCATCAGGGAAGCCCATAGGGTATATGGGGGGTAGCTTGTCTACGTTAAGCAGTTTAGACAACGGAAGGCAGTTCGGCCCAATATTAGGTGGGACCACAAGGATATTTCCCTCTGGTTATAGGTAACGGCTCCTGTTCGACCGGGCCAGTCCTTTCCCGGGAGCGGGGGGGGGGGCAGCAGGCCAATCTGGTCAATCCAGCTCAGGGGGCAACGCAAAGCTCGGGCTGTGCTGGCAATACAATGAGGGGCAGTGTAAATTCGGTGCAGGTTGCAAGTTCAAGCACCTTTGTTCTCAATGCAATGGTGCGTCCCACGGGGCATCTAAATGCTTGCGCAAGGGAAAACGAGGTGGGGGAGGGGGGTTTAATGCCAGTCATGGTGGTGATGCCAGTGAAGAAGGAAAGGATGGTCAGTTTTCTAAATAGTTATCCGGACAGGGCCAACGCGCAGTTGTTGTTGTTTGATGGTTTTAATGTGGGTTTTTGTATCCCCTCCCCTCCTCACAGGTTCCCCTTTTCCATAAAAAATCTGAAGTCAGCTTACCAGCATCCTGACGTGGTTAGGGAGAAATTGGCAAAAGACGTGGATTTTGGGCGCATGGCGGGGCCCTTTAGTTCTCTCCCCATCCCGGGTTTGGTCGTCTCCCCGCTGGGGGTTGTCCCGAAGAAGGAGGCGAACAAATACCATTTGATTCACCATTTGTCTTATCCTAAGGGCTTGTCGGTTAATGACGGGATAGATAGGGATCTTTGCTCGGTCGTGTATACGTCATTCGATGCGGCGGTGCAGTGGGTGCGTTTCCATGGTAGGGGGGCGTTAATGGCCAAGACGGATGTCGAGGCGGCTTTTCGACTGTTGCCGGTGCATGTGGATAATCAGCGTTTACTGGGGTGTTTTTGGGGGGCAGTTTTTATGTGGATCGGTGTCTCCCCATGGGTTGTTCCATTTCTTGTGCGTACTTTGAGGCGTTTAACTCATTTTTGGAATGGGTGGTCAAATCTGTGGTGGGGGTGGATTCGATCATTCATTATTTAGACGATTTCTTGTGCGCAACGATCTTGGGGCCCGCCCGTTCCGTGAATTGGTTCGGGACATAAAACACGATCTGTTGCACCTGTGGTCGTTTTACCCGAACTTGATCACGGTGTGGTCGGATATTGTGCCTAGAAAATCCTGGCGTTGGCACGGTCGGTGGAGCGGATCAACAAAGCCAGGATAAAAGTTAACAGGGCGGTGTCTGCATGTGTTGCGCGGAATGGTGGCATATGTGTTCGGCACTGGGACTTGGAAGCTGGAGTTGGAGCGTATTGGAGTGCAGATGGTGTTCACCTGAATGGTGTGGGAACAGATTTGTGGTGCTTGGGTTTGCAGGATGGCATTGAGAGGGCTATTTTGTTGGGGCGGAACTCTCAGGCTTGAGGGGGTCAAGGCCTGTACACTGTGGCTGGGGAGTCCTTGGAGTTAGACAAATAATTATGGGGGGGATGCATCATGGGTATGGATCCCCCTGGGTTTTAAAGATGAAAGGACACTGTCTGGTGGTTGGATATTGTGGTTTCCTTAGGGTGTTATCCCTTGGGAGAGGTGGCAGTTACCTTACGGCATCTGCCAGGAATATTGGTGCTTCTGAGCCGGGTTTTTATGGCTGGGGGTAAAATGGTGGGGCAGATAGCCGGTAACATAAAAAGTTAATGATAGCTCTAAGGACTTCTCCTAGTCTATGTGTTAATGTTTGTTTGTCAGTGGTGTCTGACGTGTTTGGGTTATAATTTATGGTTCGTGCATTATTGATTTATTATTGTTTTTGTTAATAAATAATATGGATATTATTTATTTATGGTTAATTGAGTTAACTAACTTTTATATTTATTTCTTAATAAAATGGCTGCTGTGGCCACTTTATCCAAACCCTCGGAGTCGAGTCTTCTTGAGAGAAAGGTGTGGGTTATGAATGGGGAACAGATATATAGGTAAGTGTAATTTGCATACACATACATCACTCGACTTACCCCAAGTCAAGCACAGGCCAGACGGACCATACCACAGTGGAGGTTAGGCCAGACATGACGAGGCTAGGAGGGAGGATCGTGTCACAGCCAAAGGGGAGGGTTAGTGGAGGGGGTGGGTCTAGGAGAGGGACGGGATCCGGTGAGGGTTAGCCGGAAGTGTGCTGACTTCTCGGTCTTTTGGTCGGGAGCAGCACACAGAGTAAGACATCCCCGCCCGCCCTCCCCCTTTTTTGTTAGTATTGGATCATATGGTCAGGGAAGTATGAGGACGGGTGGGGTCTTTCGGTGGGTATTTTCGTTTTGTCATGGCAGCTGCTGGGGAGTCCTTGGAGTTAGACAAATAATTATGTGGGGGGGGGGGATGCATCGTGGGTATGGATCCTCCCGGGTTTTAAAGATGAAAGGACACTGTCTGGCGGTTGGATAGTGTCGTTTCCTTAGGGTGTTATCCCTTGGGAGAGGTGGCAGTTATCTTACGGCATCTGCCAGGAATATTGGTGCCTCTGAGCCGGGTTTTTACGGCTGGGGGTAAAATGGTGGGGCAGATAGCAGGTAACATAAAAAGTTAATGATAGCTCCAAGGACTTTTCCTAGTCTATGTGTTAATGTTTATTTGTCAGTGGTGTCTGACGTGTTTGGGTTATAATTTATGGTTCGTGCATTATTGATTTATTATTGTTTTTGTTAATAAATAATATGGATATTATTTATTTATTGTTAATTGAGTTAACTAACTTTTATATTTATTTCTTAATAAAATGGCTGCTGTGGCCACTTTATCCAAACCCTCGGTGTCAAGTCTTCTTGAGAGAAAGGTGTGGGTTATGAATGGGGAACAGATATATAGGTAACTGTAATTTGCATACACATACATCACTCAATTTACCCCAAGTCATGCAAAATAAAGACACAAAACATTATAATTGGGTGTTAAATGGTCAAAACTTTTATTATATTATATGACCAAACCCAAAATGGCAAACCTCCGACTCACGAAGAGTCACCCTCCAGCACGCAGGAAAGGAAAAACCCCCTGTGGGGGAAACCTCTAGGGAAACCATGGCTGGAGGATTGCCCTTCCTCTGGGCTTAGAAGGTGCCAAAATAGAATTTGTAACAGAATTTGTACATTTTCTCAGATTTTCAAGGAAAGACAATACAATGAACGAACGAACGAACGAACGAACGAACGAACGAACGAACGAACGAACGAACGAACGAACGACAAAAAACACATAAATCGGCTGATCTGGTTGGCTAGGCAGAAGTCTCTCTTCCTGGGCACCCATTAAAATGAATGGGCGATGCTCGGTTGAGACGGGTCCTCCAGAGGGGTCCTCCAGATGCCTCCTTGTAGCACCTGTCTCCGCTCTGGCTAATAGGGGGGGGGTCTCCTGCTGGAAACCCCCCTCTATTACTCTATTACAGACAACCCGTATGAAGAGGATGGCATCACTGTGATGAAGAAGTGGTCTTGGGTGAAGGGTTTCCCTGCTAGAACCTCCAAATTACATCAGGTCGGCATTGGTGGGGAAGTCAAGCTCAAGGTCCTCAGTCCCATCCAATATGGCGCTGAATGTGGCAGTAAAACCTTCTAATATGGAATCTTCTTTATGTCATAAACATTTGTATTTATGACATCAGCGCATTCATCATCATTACTACAGGAGTTTCTTACCACTGCCGCCTCGTTCATTGTGACTTCACCCACAGTGGTCTGAAGTGTTAACCCTTTAATGACTGGCAGTGTACTTACCACAGAGGCCATAAAGCTGAATAGAACATATCAGCGGCCATAAAGGAAAAGGGATAATGCAGGGAGCATCTCCGCACAAGAACAATCCATGACAAAGGGTTGTCCAGGATAAGATAACTTGTCTGCTTTCTCCAAAAACCAGCACCACACCTGTCCATAGGTTGTGTGTGGTATTACAGCTCATTACCATTCACTTCAATGGAGCAAACCTGCAATACCAGAAACAACCTGTGGATAGGTGTGGTGCTGTTCTTGGAAGAAAGCAGCCATATTTTTCTAATCCTGCACAGCCCCTGTTAGAAATAGAAAAAAAAAAGGGGGAGAAAAGAAATTAAAAAAAGGTAAAAAGAGGAACTCTGAGGTAAAAGAAATCAAACTAGACTGAAAGGAGTCTGCTGGAGGTGCCAGATGGAAAGACATATTTCTGCCATGGGGACCAGATTAGTTGAAATGTATCTTGAAGGGGGGCTTCAGAGAGTGGGTTTTAACCCCTTCCCGCCCTATGAAGTGCTGTTGCATTGAAAAACTATGCAGTTCATCTTCGAATGCAGCGTCACAAAAACAAATTGTTTTGTAAAAAATAAAACTATATAAATTTGGTATCACCATAATCGTAACGAACCGCAGAATCAAGTTATCATGCAATTCATGCCACCCGATGAACATTGTAAAATCAAAACAGAAATGGCGGAATTACAGGTTTTTTTTCAATTCACCCCACAAAATGTAGGTTTTTAAAAAAAAAAATGTAAAACATTATATGGTACATTAGGCCGCAGGGTAAATTCCACATAAACATCGCCATTCATCGGTTAACTGTTTAAATGATACCAGTTCAAGTGACCTTTATCGAAAAACACCAAGAAATTTTTTCACAATTAACCTTCTAATTGGGCCTAGCATGTGTGATACTGTCTGCTAAGCCTTTGTGTCTAAGCATATTATATGTGATATTGTCTGCTAAGCCGCTGTCTCCTATCATGTAGCAGAGCTATCAGGTGCCATAGTGTAATGAAACGGGGTAGGGAGACGGACAGGTGAGCCCTAATCTACCCGAAACTCAGTCCCTGCCTACTTGCACGGCCCGTCCTAGGCGATGGCGTACATCTGGGCGACGGTCCCTAAGCTCAATATGTGCACAACAGACAAACAGACAAGGGTACACAGAAGCTAAGGGTAATGGGGCAGTTGCCCACGGCAACACCATGAGCAACAAGAGTAGTGAACGAGCCGAGTCAAACCAGGAGTGTACGTGGTGCCAAACGCAGAGCAGGAGAGTAGTCAGTAAAGCCAGGGTCAATATGAAGCAGAGGTCAATAGGAAAAGCAGGAACAGCAGAGCCAGGAAGGAAGAGAATCACAGGCAAAGGACAAGCAGCAAGTGAAGGTATAAATAGACAAAGGGCGGTAGCTAGGACCGTCTGGCAAGGCTGTGATAGGTTCTCCAACTCCTCAGCCTACCAGCCTGAGTGGTAGCAGAACGAGTCACTCTAGCAGACCTAGGCACAGATGCAGGATGATTACCCACGGGCATTGACACAAATGCTGTGTCTGGCAAATCCTTTACACTTAGACATTAAATGGGCCTTTGAAGAGTGGCGCCACTTCCTGGAGGGGGCTGGGCACCAGGTAACGGTCCTTACTGACCACAAGAATCTGGTTTTCCTAGAGTCTGCCCGGAGGCTAAACCCGAGACAAGCTCGATGGGCGTTGTTTTTTTACGAGATTCAACTTTGTGGTTACCTATAGGGCTGGGTCAAAAAATATTAAAGCTGATGCTCTGTCGCGTAGCCTCATGGCCAGCCCTCCTCCTGAGGAGGATCCCGCTTGTATTTTGCCCCCAGGTATAATCATATCCTCTGTGGATTCAGACTTAGTCGCCAAAATTGCGGCTGATCAAGCTTCTGCTCCCCAGAACCTTCCTGAGAACAAGCTATTTGTTCCCCTGCAATTTCGGCTAAGGTTGCTCAGGGAGAACCATGACTTCGCACTATCTGGCCATCCAGGCATCCTGGGTACCAATCACCTCATTTCTAGAACCTATTGGTGGTCTAGGTTGCTTAAAGACATTAAGGCCTACGTCGCCGCTTGTGAAATTTGTGCTAGGTCCAAGACTCCCAGGTCCCGACCAGCGGGCTTACTACGTTCTTTGCCCATTCCCCAGAGACCTTGGACCCATATCTCCATGGATTTTAGTCCCTGCCTACTTGCACGGCCCGTCCTAAGTGACAGCGTACAACTGGGCGACGTTTCCTACGCTCAATAAGTGCAAGACAGACAACACAAGACAAGGGCACACAGAAGAAAAAGGGGGAGGTAGGGGCAGTTGCCCATGGAAACACCGTGAGCAACAGGCAGTGGTAAACGAGCCGAGACAAACCAGGAGAGTACAAAGTAGCAAATCAGAGCAGGAGAATAGTCAGTTAAGCCAGGGTCAATAGGTAACAACGGTTAATAAGGTAAATAGCAAGAATCGCAGAGCCAGGAAACCAGACAATCACAGGCAAGGAATATGCTGCAAGTGAGGGTAAAAATAGACCAAGGGCGGGAGCTAGAACCATCAGGCCAGGCTGTGATAGGTTCTCCCTCTCCTCAGCCTGCCAGCCTGAGGAGGATCCCGCTTGTATTTTGCCCCCAGGTATAATCATATCCTCTGTGGATTCAGACAGTCTCCGAAATTGCGGCTGATCAAGGTTCAGCTCCCGAGAATCTTCCTGAGAACAAGCTGTTTGTTCCCCTGCAATTCCTGCTAAGGTTGCTCAGCGAGAATCATGACTCTGCACTATCTGGCCATCCAGGCATCCCGGGTACCAAGCACCTAATTTCTAGAACCTATTGGTGGCCTGGATTGCCTAAAGACGTTAAGGCCTACGTTGCCGCTTGTGAAATTTGTGCTAGGTCCAAGACTCCCAGGTCCCGACCAGCGGGCTTACTATGTTCCTTGCCCATTCCCCAGAGACATTGGACACATATCTCCATGGAATTTATCACTGATCTGCCTCCATCCGAAGGTAAGTCGGTGGTGTGGGTTGTACTAGACCGCTTCAGTAAGATGTGCCACTTTGTACCCCTCAAGAAACTACCCAATGCCAAGACGTTAGCTACCTTGCTTGTCAAACACATTCTGCGTCTCCATGGGGTTCCTGTCAATATTGTTTCTGACAGAGGGGTACAATTTGTTTCATTGTTTTGGAGAGCCTTCTGTAAGAGTCTGGAGATTGATCTGTCCTTCTCCTCGGCCTTCCATGCTGAAACTAATGGCCAAACTGAGAGGACTAATCAGTCTCTAGAACAATATTTAAGGTGTTTTATCTCTGACTGTCAAGATTATTGGGTCTCCTTCATTCCCCTCACCGAATTTCCCCTTAATAACCGGGTCAGTAACTCGTCAGGGGTCTCCCCCTTTTTCTGTAATTTTGGGTTTAACCCACGGTTCTCCTCCGTTTCTCCTGGTGGGTCCAACTATCCTGAGGTAGATGTCATTCATCGGGAACTGTGCACAGTCTGGGCCCAGGTTCAGAAGAACCTTCAGGCGTCCCAGCACACAAAAGACTCAGGCAGATAAAAGACATTCTACTAAACCCTTGTTTGTAGTCGGGGATCTGGTGTGGTTGTCTTCAAAAAATGTGTGCCTTAAAGTTCCGTCCAAAAAATTTGCTCCCCTGTATATAGGGCCTTACAAGGTCATTGAGGTCCTTAACCCTGTCTCCTTCCGGCTGAGGTTACCCCCATCTTTTAAAATACACAACGTGTTCCATGCCTCCCTCCTGAAACGCTGCTCCCCGTCCTTGGCTACCTCGAGGAAACCTCCGGTCCCTGTTCTGACCCCTGAAGGGGTAGAATTCGAGGTGGCCAATATTGTGGACAGCAGAATGGTCCAAGGTTCCCTGCAGTACCTGGTCCATTGGAGAGGATACGGGCCTGAGGAGAGGACTTGGGTCCCCCCCGGATGTTTACGCCGGGTTATTGCTTAGGAAGTTCCATCTTCGGTTCCCCAACAAGCCAGGGCCACCTAGGAAGGGTCCAGTGGCCTCTCATAAAAGAGGGGGTACTGCAAAGAATTTGCCAGACACAGCGTCTGTGTCAACACCCGTGGTTAATCAGCCTGCATCTGTGCCTAGGTCTGCTAGAGTGACTTGTTATGCTACCACTCAGGCTGGTAGGCTGAGGAGTGGGAGAACCTATCACAGCCTGGCCAGACGGTCCTAGCTCCCGCCTTTTGTCTACTTATACCTTTATTTCCTGCTTGTCCTTTGCCTGTGATTCTCTTGCTTCCTGGCTCTGCTGTTCCTGCTTTTCCTATTGACCTCTGCTTCATATTGACCCTGGCTTTACTGACTACTCTCCTGCTCTGCGTTTGGCACCACGTACACTCCCGGTTTGACTCGACTCGTTCACTACTCTTGTTACTCACGGTGTTGCCGTGGGCAACTGCCCTATTTCCCTTAGCTTCTGTGTACCCTTGTAAGTTTTTTCTGTCGTGCACATATTGAGAGTAGGGACCGTCGCCCAGTTGTACGCCGTCACCTAGAATGGGCCGTGCAAGTAGGCAGGGACTGAGTTGCGGGTAGATTAGGGCTCACCTGTCTGTCTCCCTACCCCGACATTACACTAAGAGTTTGCGGTTGCCAACGTCATAGTTTCTCTCAGTGGAGGAGAACTTCCTGGAGAAGTAGGCACAGGGACGGAGATGGGTGAGAGACCTAGTACCCTGGGACAAGACAACACCCACTCCCACCTCGGAGGCGTCAACCTCCATGATAAATGGCTCCATTTGGTTAGGCTGAATCAGCACTGGGACAGAGACAAAGCACCTCTTAAGGACCTCAAAGGCCTGGACCGCCTCCGGAGGCCAGTGGAGGAGATCAGCACCTTTACGAGTAAGGTCCGTAAGAGGCTTAGCGATGACCAAGAAGTTAGCAATAAATCTCCTGTAATAATTAGCAAACCCCAGGAAACACTGTAAGGCCTTCAGGGAGGCAGGGCGGACCCATTCTGCCACAGCCTAAACCTTGGCAGGGTCCATGCGGAATTCATTAGGAGTGAGGATTTTACCCAAAAATGGTATCTCCTGCACACCAAACACACATTTTTCGTTTTTTGCAAAGAGTTTGTTTTTCCAAAGGGCCTGGAGCACCATCCTGACATGCTCAATGTGGGAGGACCAGTCCTTAGACAACACAAGTATATCATCAAGGTACACTACAAGAAATACCCCCAGATAGTTTCCTAAAATCTCATTTATGAAATTCTGTAAGACCGCGGGAGCATTACACAACCCAAAGGGCATGACGAGATATTCGAAATGACCTTCGGGTGTATTAAACGCAGTCTTCCATGCATCCCCCTCTCTGATCCGGATAAGGTTATAAGCCCCCCGAAGATCGAACTTAGAGAACCATTGGGCCCCCTGAACCTGATTGAAGAGATCAGGAATCAAAGGAAGGGGATATTGGTTCCTTACAGTGATTTTATTTAAATTTCGGTAATCAATGCACGGCCTAAGACCACCATCCTTGTTCCCCACGAAGAAGAAGCCAGCACCTACCGGAGAAGTAGAGGGGCGAATGTAACCCTTGGCCAGGCTTTCTTGGATATATTCTCTCATGGCTTGACGTTCAGGACAAGAGAGATTAAATATCCTACCTTTAGGGAGCTTAGCTCCTGGTACCAAATCGATTTCGCAATCGTACTCTCTATGAGGAGGTAACTGTTCGGAGGCCCTTTTAGAAAAGACATCAGCGAAGTCCCGACTAAACTCAGGTAGAGTGTTCACCTCCTCAATGAGAGAAACCAAATTATTAGAAAAACATGACGTCATGCATTCATTACCCCATTTAGTAAGATCACCAGTATTCCAGTTAAAAGTGGGATTATGTGTCTGCAACCAAGGAAGGCCTAAAATCAAATCGGACGATAACCCCTGCATCACTAACACAGAACACTGCTCCAAATGAATGGAGCCAACATTGAGTTCAAAAACAGGGGTATGCTGCGTAAAATAACCATTAGCAAGCGGTGTGGAATCAATACCCACTACCGCGACAGGTTTAGGCAAATCAATTAATGGCATAGCTAGAGACATAGCAAAATCCACAGACATAATATTAGTAGCAGACCCTGAATCCACAAAGGCACTGTCGGTGGCAGGCCTTCCATCAATAGAGACCTGAAAGGGAAGCAAGATTTTATTAGGCTTCATGTTTGCGGGAAATACCTGTGCGCCCAAGCGAGGGTAAAAATAGACCAAGGGCGGGAGCTAGAACCGTCAGGCCAGGCTGTGATAGGTTCTCCCTCTCCTTAGCCTGCCAGACTGAGTGGTAAGAGACCACGTCACTCTAGCAGACCTTGGAGCTGATGAAGGCTGGTTAACCCCGGGCGTCGGCACTGAACCTATGTCTGGCAAACCCTTTACACATAGTCTTAGGGTTCACACGCAAAGTCAAAAATGGCTGAAAATTACAGAGCTGTTTTCAGAGAACAGATATCCGTCCTACACAGGCATTCTGCAGACCATATACACTACCGTTGAAAAGTTTAGGGTCACTAAGAAATTTCCTTATTTTTGAAAGAAAAGCACAGTTTTTTTCAATGAAGATAACATTAAATTAATTAGAAATACACTCTATACATTGTTAATGTGGTAAATGACTATTCTAGTTGCAAACGTCTCGTTTTTAATGCAATATCTACATAGGTGTATAGAGGCCCATTTCCAGCAACCATCACTCCAGTGTTCTAATGGTATATTGTGTTTGCTAACTGTGTTAGAAGGCTAATGGATGATTATAAAACACTTGAAAACCCTTGTGCAATTATGTTAGCACCGCTGTAAACAGTTTTGCTGTTTAGAGGAGCTATAAAACTGACCTTCCGTTGAGCTAGTTGAGAATCTGGAGCATTACATTTGTGGGTTCGATTAAACTCTCCAAATGGCTAGAAAAAGAGAGCTTTCATGTGAAACTCGACAGTCTATTCTTGTTCTTAGAAATGAAGGCTATTCCATGCGAGAAATTGCCAAGAAACTGAAGATTTCCTACAACGGTGTGTATTACTCCATTCAGAAGACAGCACAAACAGGCTCTAACCAGAGTAGAAAGACAAGTGGGAGGCCCCGCTGCACAACTGAGCAACAAGACAAGTACATTAGAGTCTCTACTTTGAGAAATAGATGCCTCACAGGTCCTCAACTGGCAGCTTCATTAAATAGTACCCGCAAAATGCCAGTGTCAACGTCTACAGTGAAGAGGCGACTCCGGGATGCTGGTCTTCAGGGCAGAGTGGCAAAGAAAAAGCCATATCTGAGACTGGCTAATAAAAGGAAAAGATTAATATGGGCAAAAGCACACAGACATTGGACAGAGGAAGATTGGAAAAAAGTGTTATGGACAAACGAATCGAAGTTTGAGGTGTTTGGATCACACAGAAGAACATTTGTGAGACGCAGAACAACTGAAAAGATGCTGGAAGAGTGCCTGACACCATCTATCAAGCATGGTGGAGGTAATGTGATGGTCTGGGGTTGCTTTGGTGCTGGTAAAGTGGGACATTTGTACAAGGTAATAGGGATTTTGAATAAGAAAGGCTATCACTCCATTTTGCAACGCCATGCCATACCCTGTGGACAGCTCTTGATTGGAGCCAATTTCATCCTACAACAGGACAATGACCCAAAGCACACCTCCAAATTATGCAAGAACTATTTAGGGAAGAAGCCGGCAGCTGGTATTCTATCTGTAATGCAGTGGCCAGCGCAGTCACCAGATCTCAACACCATAGAGCTGTTGTGGGAGCAGCTTGACCGTATGGTACGCAAGAAGTGCCCATCAAGCCAATCCAACTTGTGGGAGGGACTTCTGGAAGCATGGAGTGAAATTTCTCCCGATTACCTCAGCAAATTAACAGCTAGAATGCCAAAGGTCTGCAATGCTGTAATTGCTGCAAATGGAGCATTCTTCGATGAAAGCAAAGTTTGAAGGAGAAAATTATTATTTCAAATAAAAAACATTATTTCTAACCTTGTCAATGTCTTGACTATATTTTCTAGTCATTTTGCAACTCATTTGATAAATATAAGTGTGAGTTTTCATGGAAAACACAAAATTGTCTGGGTGACCCCAAACTTTTGAACGGTAGTGTAAGTGAATACAGTGCAGTGAAATTCAGTGACTCACAGGTGACATCTTCTCAGAATGGAGTCGTTCATGTTCCCTTTTCTTCTTCATCCGGCCCAGAACACCATGTTAACTTCCAGTCTTCTTCATCTCCAATGCCCTAGCGTGAACCACAAGATATGTCATGAAAGTGTTGATGTAACCTGTATACCACGTTCACGTGACCCAATATGCCACGTCACAGCTTATTCAAATCATGGAAGCGTTCAGTCTACATGACTACCGCCCGTCACGGTGCGCATACCTTAGATTTAAATTTCGACATATAACTAACTCTAAACCTCATAAGCTAATTTTCTTTAGCTTTATACTAGGATGTACAATTCTATATTAAAATATTATCATATTGGTCATGTGTCCTAGTATACCCACATCCAGCGATGGGTGGGATGGGTGAAACATAAAATAGTTTTCCATGAGTTTTGGACTGCGATGTGCTGCTGATCTCCCCTTTTGGGGGTAATATACAGGGAATATGGGGGTTATATAAGGGACTCCCATCATCCCTGTATATACCAGCCATCATCCCCATATATAACCACCATTATCCATGTATGTACCAGCCCACCATTATCTCAGTATAAAATCTCCATCACCCCTGTATATACCATTAGGGCGGGCACTGTCAGCTTGCTGTGGCGTGCGGGCATTGTGGCTAAAGAAGAAGTAAATGGGGTGGGCATTGAGGACACCGTGGACCAATAGGATGCCTGAAATGCCGGTATATGGGAGAAGTCCAGCAGAATCTGAAAATATTCCTCCTGATTGCTTAGGCTGGGTTCACACAACCTATTTTCAGACGTAAACGAGGCGTATTATGCCTCGTTTTACGTCTGAAAATAAGGCTACAATACGTCGGCAAACATCTGCCCATTCATTTGAATGGGTTTGCCGAAGTACTGTGCAGACAACCTGTCATTTACGCGTCGTCGTTTGACAGCTGTCAAAATACAGACTCGTCAAAAGAAGTGCAGGGCACTTCTTTCAGACGTAATTTGAGCCGTTCTTCATTGAACTCAATGAAGCACAGCTCAAAATTTACGGCTGTCAGAGAAGCATCGCAAAATGCGAGGAGGAGCATTTACGTCTGAAACAAGGCAGCTGTTTTCTCCTGAAAACAGTCTGTCTTTTCAGACGTAAAAGCCTGCTATCGTGTGCACATACCCTTAAAGGCTATGTACACCTTTGCACTGTTTGTTTTTTTAATTGCCTTTTATGTATTTTGTAAAATAAATCACATTTCTAATTGGTCTACCATTTGTCTTCTGTACCTGCAGTGTATTTCAGTTCATGGCCAGCTGCTGTATTCAGTTATCTCTCTAATGCCCTGTTCACACCTACGTTGGTGTGTTTCGTTGTTCTGCTCCATCAGTGGTGCAGAACAAAGGAATAACGGAAGTAACTGTTCCGTCGCACAATGGACACCGCCACCTGCCGATAGAACCCATTGACTTTAGTGGGTTCCATTGGCTTTCCGTCAGGCGGGGGGACGTGATTTTACCAGAGACAATAGTGCAGATGTGAACGAGGCCTTATCCGTCAGTCATCACCCTAATGGCAAACTGAGCAGCTCCTCCTTTGCAGGCTCATGAACAAGCATTTACTGTGGAATCAGCGCATGTGCATGGTCCTAATTACTGCATACCTCCTAATCGTCCCGGATATAGGGCGGCAGTCCAGGATTCCGGGCGCTGTTACGCTGTCCCAGGAATATATATCTTTATTGGATGGATGCCAGAGGCTACATGTGCGACTTAGAAGTTTCGGTCGATAAGACCTTCTTCGGGCACTGAGCCGTGCTGGGGACTGGATCGGTGCAAAATATAATGCGTATATAGCGCTGCTATAGTGAGTACTGGGCGGCTTACCGCTCTTGATGGGCGCCCCATCTGGACAGAGATTCTGCTCCTATAGGGAATGCCTTACATCACTGTCCATATATGGACAGTGACGGCAGGGGCTCCTCCTGGAGTGGAATCCCTGGGGGGGTGGCCCCATCTACATGGGCACTGTGTGTGACACTATCTATATGGGCACTGGCGCTTTATATGTGCGCACTGGTATTAGGGGTAGCTAAGGGGGCATTAAACTGTATGGGGGCAGCTATTTGTCATTATACTGTGTGGGGGGTCCTATGGGAACATAATAATGAGTGGGCTGAACCGGGTATGTGTGGGCGGAGATTACTTAGATTAGATACTTGAAAGTTGGTAGGTATGTTTACTGGTGTGTGCTGGGGCAGAGCGAGTGTGCCTACTCCAAATTTGCAGCATAAGGCAATGAGGTTGCTTTACCACATGCCAATGCTGCAATTTTGGGAATTGCTCCCTCTAGTGACCAGCACATGGAAATGTTATAAATTAGAATCTGATTTATAATATTTCCTGACTTGTGAAAAAATTAAAAAATTAAAACAATGTTTAATCACTTATATACTAATTGTTTAACTGAAAAAAAAAAATAATTCCTAGCGACACATTCCCTTTAATACTGGCGTTTCATACACCAGTCCTATTAAACAGTTTGCTGGAGTAAGATGCAACACATTTATTAACAGGCGAACGACTCTTAATAAATGTGTCGCATCTTTTAGCTGCAACGCGGCCTGTCATCAGTACTTTCTACGTGCTGCGGCCTGCTGTAAGAGCCTGAGGGAATCCGGGAGGGAGAATCGGAGTGGTGAGGTAAGTACATTTTTTAAATGTATTTTATTGTCTGATTGGGGGGGGCATACAGTCTGATTGGGGGGGGGGGAGGTATGGGTCCGGCACGGACCTTTGCCTTGTTACGCCCCCCAGAGATAAATCTGGGCCGCATTATACATATAGATTTCTGCTATAATTTACATCAGTTACTGGCGTAAATTATTGTAAAATTGTTGGCCATTTCTGCTAAGCCCCGCTCATTTTTTGCCCCCAAAAATCCTGACATTTGCGTATTTTGTGAATTTTCTACGCTAATAAACTGTTGTAGAAAGGTTAATATATTCCCCCCAAAGGCTACAGACTGTAATACAATATCTTAATGTAAGGATGTGTACACTTAATTGTGCTGCAACGCTTGTTGTCTCCATTCTATGTCAGTGTGGGAAGTAGATGTCCGGCCTTATGATTTTGTGATATGTGATAGACCCAGAATCCCAATCACCAAACCAAAGAATGCAAAATAAAGACACAAAACATTATAATTGGGTGTTAAATGGTCAAAACTTTTATTATATTATATGACCAAACCCAAAATGGCAAACCTCCGACTCACGAAGGGTCACCTTCCAGCACGCAGGAAAGGAAAAACCCCCTGTGGGGGAAACCTCTAGGGAAACCATGGCTGGAGGATTGCCCTTCCTCTGGGCTTAGAAGGTGCCAAAATAGAATTTGTAACAGAATTTTCTCAGATTTTAAAGGAAAGACAATACAATGAACGAGCGAACGAACGAACGAACGAACGACATAAAACACATAAATCGGCTGATCTGGTTGGCTAGGCGGGTGTCTCTCTTCCTGGGCACCCATTAAAATTAATGGGCGATCGACGTATGAGACGGGTCCTCCTGATGCCTCCTTGTAGCACCTGTCTCCGCTCTGGCTAATAGGGGGGATCTCCTGCTGGAAACCCCCTCTATTACAGACAACCCGTATGAAGAGGATGGCATCACTGTAATGAAGAAGTGGTCTGGGGTGAAGGGTTTCCCTGCTAGAACCTACAAATTACATCAGGTCGGCATTGGTGGGGAAGTCAAGCTCAAGGACCTCAGTCCCATCCAATATGGCGCTGAATGTGGCAGTAAAACTTTCTAATATGGAATCTTCTTTATGTCATAAACATTTGTATTTATGACATCAGCACCTTCATCATCATTACTACAGGAATTTATTACCACTGCACAACTCATACATTGTGACGTCACCCACAGTGGTCTGAAGTGTTAACCCTTTAATGACTGGAAATGAACTTAGTACAGATGCCATAAAGCTGAATAGAACATATCAGCAGCCATAAGGAAAAGGGGTAATGCAGGGAGCATCTCCGCACAAGAACTATCCATGACAAAGGGTTGTCTAGGATGAGATAACTTATCTGCTTTCTCCAAAAACCAGCACCACACCTGTCCATAGGTTGTGTGTGGTATTACAGCTCATTACCATTCACTTCAATGGAGCAAACCTGCAATACCAGATACAACCTGTGGATAGGTGTGGTGCTGTTTTTGGAAGAAAACAGCCATATTTTTCTAATTCTGCATAGCTCCTGTTAGAAATAGTTCAAATAAAGTGGGTGGAGAAGGAGAAGAAGGGGGGAGGGAAAGAAGAAATAAAAAAAAGGGAGAAAGAGGAACTCTGAGTTAAAAGATATCAAACTAGACTGAAAGGAGTCTGGTGGAGGTGCCAGATGGAAAGACACATTTCTGCCATGGGGAACAGATTAGTTTAAATGTATCTTGAAGGGGGGCTTCAGAGAGTGGGTTTAAGCCCATTCCTGCCCTATGAAGTGCTGTTGCATTGAAAAACTATGCAATTCATCTTCGAATGCAGCGTCACAAAAACAAATTATTTAGTAAAAAATAAAACTATATAAATTTGGTATCGCCATAATCGTAACGACCCACAGAATCAAGTTGTCATGCAATTCATGGCGCCCGATAAACACTGTAAAATCAAAACAGAAATGGCGGAATTACATTTTTTTTCCAATTCACCCCACAAAATGTAGGTTTTTTTACATTGTTTTTTTAATACATTATATGGTACATTAGGTCGCAGGGTAAATTCCACGTAAACAGCGCCATTCATCGGTTAACTGTTTAAATGATACCAGTTCAAGTGACCTTTATCGAAAAACACTATAAGGGCAGATTCACACGAACGTTGCGTTTTTGCGCACGCAAACAACGCGGCGTTTTGCGAGCGCAAAAACCATTTGACAGCTGCGTGTGTCATGCGTGTCTGATGCGCGGCTGCGTGATTTTCGCGCAGCCGGCATCATAGAGATGAGGCTTGTCGATGCCCGTCACTGTCCAAGGTGCTGAAAGAGCTAAATCTTTCAGCACCCTCGACAGTGAATGCCGAACACAACAGCGAAAAACATGTAAAAAAAAAGATAAAGTTCCTACTTACCGAGAACTTCCCGGCCGTTGCCTTGGTGACGCGTCCTTGGTGACGCGTCCATGGTGACGCGCCTCTCTTGACATCGGGCCCCACCTCCCTGGATGACGCGGCAGTCCAAGTGACCGCTGCAGCCTGTCATTGGCTGCAGCCTGTGCTTGGCCTGTGATTGGCTGGAGCTGTCACTTGAACTGAAGTGTCATCCCGGGAGGTCGGACTGCAGGAAGGAGACAGGAGTAATCGGTAAGTTAGAACTTCGTTTTTTTTTTACAGGTTCATGTATTTTGGGATCACAAGTCACTGTCCATGGTGCTGAAACAGTTTAACTCTTTCAGCACCATGCACAGTGAATGTCTCCCGACGTTGCGGACCGGAAATTTTTTGGCCGTGTTCGGCCAAAACGAGTTTGGCCGAACCCGGTGAAGTTAGCTTCGGTTGTCGGGGTTCGCTCCTCGCAAAGACACTCCGTTTGGATGCTTGGAAACAGAAAAGCACGTGGTGCTTTTCTGTTTCCATTCATCCTTTTGACAGCTGTTGCGCAAACACACAGTTCGCACGGAAGTGCTTCCGTGCGACATGCGTGGTTTTCACGCACCCATTGACTTCAATGGGTGCGTGATGCGTGAAATACGCAGAGTTATTGAACCTGTCGCGTATTTTGCGCAGCGAACAAACGCTGCGCAAAATACACGGACTGTGTGTACTGCCCCATAGACTTCTATAGGGCATTGCGTGCCGCGCGAAAACCACGCGCCCTACACGCTGCCAAATCACGCTCGTGTGAATCCCCCCTAAGACATTTTTTCCCAATTAACCTTTTAATTGGGCCTAGCATGTGTGATACTGTCTGCTAAGCCGTTGTATCTCAGCATATTATATGTGATACTGTCTGCTGAGCTACTGTCTCCTATCAAGTAGCAGAGCTATCAGGTGTCATAGTCTTAGGGTTCACACGCAAAGTAAAAAATGGCTGAAAATTACAGAGCTGTTTTCAGAGAACACAGCCTTTGATTTACAGCCGTTTTTGAAGCTGGAAACATTTTTTGAGGTGTTTTTTTCTAGCTGTTTTTGGAGCTGTTTTTCCATTGACACAATGAAAAACATCTCCAAAAATGGCTCAAGAAGTGACATGCTCCTTCTTTTTACGTGCCGTTTTAAAATACAATAGGCAGATGTTTGAAGGCATTGGGCTACCGATTTTTCAGGCGTATTTGAAGGTGTTTACGCTTCGAAATACGCCTGAAAACACAGCGTGCGAATATACCCTTATAGATGCGCTGTCTCAGATATATATATCTTTTTTTTTTTCTTTTTTACGGGTGTGGGCAAAACACATGTCTTGTGGCACAAAACAGTCTGATTAGTGGGGGAGATGCAGGGTCTGGCTTAGGTCTTTTGTTACACACTCAATGTAAAATTGTACACTAGCTCGGAGCTGGCGTTGATTTCTGCTTTACATTACGCCTGTTACTGGCGTAAATTATAGTAAAATTGTCGGCCCTTTCCGCAAAGCGCCACACACTTTTCAAAAAATGCCAAGCGCAGCATAAACTGCCCAAAAACTTTCCTGCACTTTTGGGATTTTTCTATGCCAGGTAAGAGGCAGATTAATAAAGGTTAATAAATTCTCCTCTAAGGCTACAGACAGTAATACAATATCTTAATGCAAGCATCTGTACACTCAGTGTCTGACTGAGGTACCTTGGACCCACCAAAGGAAATAATTCTTGGGGGTCTACCCTTCAACTATATAGAAATAATTTAAACACTCTTAAATGTGTACTAAAAACGTGTGTTGTAAAACAAAGACAAATATTCCCACCATATTGTGACAGGTATCAGTCCTACACAGGCATTCTGCAGACCATATAAGTGAATACAGTGCAGTGAAATTCAGTGACTCACATGTGACATCTTCTTAGATTGGAGTTGTTCACGTTCTCTTTTCTTCTTCATCCTGCCCAGAACGCCATGATGACTTCTTCCAGTCTTCTTCATCTCCAATGCCCAAGCGCGAACCACAAGATACGTCATGAAAGTGTTGATGTAACCTAGATACCACGTGTAATGACGGGGTAGGGAGACAGACAGGTGAGCCCTAATCTACCCGCCTCTCAGTCCCTGCCTACTTGCACGGCCCGTCCTAGGCGATGGCGTACAACTGGGCAACGGTCCCTACACTCAATATTTGCACGACAGACAAACAGACAAGGGTACACAGAAGCTAAGGGAAATGGGGCATTTGCCCACGGCAACTCAGTGAGCAACAGGCGTAGTGAATGAGTCGAGTCAAACCAGGAGTGTACCAGGTACCAAACGCAGAGCAGGAGCGTAGTCAGTAAAGTCAGGGTCAAAATGAAGCAAGGTCAATAATAATAGCAGGAGCAACAGAGCCAGAAAACAGGAAAGAATCACAGGCAAAGACAAGCAGGAAATGAAGGTATAAATAGACCGAGGCCGGGAGCTAGAACCGTCTGGCCAGGCTGTAATAGGTTCTCCCACTCCTGAGCCTACCAGCCTGAGTGGTAGCAGATCGAGTCACTCTATCAGACCTAGGAGCAGGTGCAGACTGATTAACCACGGGCGTCGACACAGAAGCTGTGTCTGGCAGATCCTTTACACCACGTTCCCGTGACCTAATGTGCCACGTCACAGCGTATTCAAATCATGGAAGTGTCCAGTCTACATGACTTCCGACTGTCATGGTGTGCAAACCTTAGATCAAAATTTTGACGTATAACTAACTGACTCTAAACCTAATTTTCTTTAGCTATTATACCAGGATGTAGGTGGAGGAGTAGGCTAAGAGAACGGAAAGTGGCCGAGGCGGGAGTTGGGCCAGAGTGAATATGACGCTTGACTGGGATCTGGGGAGGGGAAGGGGAGAGAGACAGGTGGGAAGGTGGGAGCAGAGGGGTAACATGAAAAAAATAATTAAACTGAATCTACTGCTTTAAAACAGTCACTCACCAAGTTGCGGAGCTGGCCGCTGCAAGGGTCTCATTCCTTTCTACAAACCAATTACCGCTAATCATAACCTTGATGAGCGGCGGCTGCCCACTTTATTTTACTTTTGTGGCCAGGCCCCTGACAGTAGTACCAGCGGTACTACCCTGATGGCAGGCCTGTTTGCAGGAGTACTAGCCAACTACGTCACAGATAACCCAAGTTTCAAGACCATGCAAATTTATGGATTTTTGGCATCCCATGGAATATGGGAACAATAGGGAATTCTATCAGTAAGTATTCTGCCTGTTTCTTGGCTAATACTCCTAATCCAATTCCTTCTTCTAGCAGATTTTTTAAAGATTCCTTACATGCGGTGCTTGGTTTCGCCACAAGATTGTGATATGTCGATTCATTGTATAAAATGGTATGAACGTTTCTGGGATATAAAGAGGAATCTAGAACAACTCCTGCTCCGTAACATTTGGAGGACACAGTTATACGCTGGATATATGGTGAGCCCCTCTGTGTTTTTACCGTTAGCCCTTATGTGTACATAGTGAACCTTTTAGAAGGTTAATCTTTACCCGCTAAGGTGGAAGGCTTGGTTCCAATGCCTAGTTATGGTGGTGTCTGAGGAAATAAAGGTCCTTTTAGACGTCCCGATACTGACCATAAAAACCAGCACCAATCGACGACACAGCGTGTCACAAGGAGCAATCATCGTTAATGTATGGGGCAAACAATCGTTACTACACCAGACCCCGCACCGATCTGCCAGTCCAGCTGCCTCCGGACACTGGACAACACTGCCGGAAGCAGATTGCTCAGATCACTGCATAGCGGCCGTTCGGCAGAACTGCAGCTCGGCCTCTATTCTTTGACCGGAGCCATCTACTTCCGTCAGTGTTGTCCGGTGCCCAGAGGCAGCTGGAGTGGCGGATCGGTGCTGGGTCCAGTTGTCGGACACGCACCGATCATATACTGATGACCTTTCCAGTGGATAGGTCATCAGTTGTCAGAACGTGGAAAACCCTTTTAAAGGGAAGGTGTCACGGAAATTTTATTTTTTTATATATATATATAATATTGCTTTTAGTATGTCATTAAAATAAATTGTATTTATTTGTGTTTTTTTGTTGTACTTTTTACTTTTTTGCTTCTTTTACTTCTCTATGGGGGCTGACATTTTTTTTTTCATCTCTGTATCTGTCCATTAACGACACATACAGAGATGGAATACAGCACATACATTCCCATAGAGAATGCAAACGGGAGCCGTTCCATTGGATTCTGTGAGGACACTAGAGCGAGTGTGTCTACTACAAATTTGCAGCATAAGGCAATGAGGTTGCTTTACCACATGCTAATGCGGCAATTTTGGGAATTGCTCCCTCTAGTGACCAGCACATGGAAATGTTATAAATTAGAATTTAACTTATAATATTTCCTGACTTGTGAAAAAATTAAAAAAATTAAAACAATGTGTAATTACTTATGTACTAACTGTTTAACTGAAAAAAATAAAATAAAATTTCTAGCGACACATTCCCTTTAATACTGGTGTTTCATACACCAGTCCTATTAAACAGTTTGCTGGAGTGAGATGCAACACATTTATTAACAGGCGAACGACTCTTAATAAATGTGTCGCATCTTTTAGCTGCAACGCGGCCTGTCATCAGTACTTTCTACGTGCTGCGGCCTGCTGTAAGAGCCTGTGGGAATCCGGGAGGGAGATTCGGAGTGGTGAGGTAAGTACATTTTTAAAATGTATTTTATTGTCTGATTGGGGGGCAAACAGTATGATTGGGGGGGAGGTATGGTTCTGGCACGGAACTTTGCCTTGTTACGCCCCCCAGAGATAAATCTGGGCCGCACTATACATATAGATTTCTGCTATAATTGACATCAGTTACTGGTGTAAATTATAGTAAAATTGTTGCCCATTTCTGCTAAGCCCCGCCCATTTTTTGCACCCCAAAAATGTCAACATTTGTGCATTTTAGTAAACTGTTGTAGAAAGGTTAATATATTCCCCCCAAAGGCTACAGACCGTAATACAATATCTTAACCCCTTCCCTCTTTAGCCACTTTTGACCTTCCTGACAGAGCCTCATTTTTAAAATCTGACGTGTCACTTTATGTGGTAATAACGTCGGAATGCTTTTAGCTATCCAAGCGATTCTGAGACAGTTTTCTCGTGACACATTGGACTTTATGTTACTGTCAAAATTTGCTCGATATGTTCAGTATTTAATTGTGAAAAACACCAAAATTTAGCGAAAAATTGCAAACATTTGCATTTTTCTCAACTTAAATGTATCTACTTGTAAGGCAGGCAGTTATAACACACAAAATTGTTGCTAACTAACATCCCCCATATGTCTACTTTAGATTGGCATCGTTTTTTGAACATCCTTTCAACTTTAGCAGCAATTTCTCACATTTTCAAGAAAATTTCAAAAGGCTATTTTTACAGGGGCCCGTTCACTTGTGAAGAGGCTTTGAGGGCCTTATATATTAGAAACCCCAAAAAAGTCACCCCATTTTGAAAACTTCACACCTCAAAGTATTCAAAACAGCATTTAGAAAATTTCTTAACCCTTTAAACTTTTCACAGGAATTAAAGGAAAGTAGGGGTGAAATTTACAAATTTCATATTTTTTGCAGAAATTAATTTTTAATCCAATTTTCTTTATAACACAGAAAGTTTTACCATAGAAATGCAACTCAATATTTATTGCCCAGATTCTGCAGTTTTAGGAAATATCCCACATATACTGGATTGAAGCACCGGCCTCAGAAGCAAAGGAGCACCTAGTGGATTTTGGGACCTTATTTTTATTTGAATATATTTTAGGCACCATGTCAGGTTTCAAGGGCTCTTGCGGTGCCAAAACAGTGGAAATCCCCCAAAAGTGATCCCATTTGAGAAACTACACACCTCAAGGAAATTATCTAGGGGTATACTGAGCGTTTTGACCCCTCAGGTTTTTTGCAGAAATTATTGGAAGTAGGCCCTGAAAATAAAAATCTACATTTTTTCAAAGAAAATGTAGGTAAAGCTAATTTTTTCTCATTTCCACAAGGACTGAAGGAGAAAAAGCACCACAACATTTGTAAAGCAATTTCTCCCGAGTAAAACAATACCCCACATGTGGTAATAAACGGCTGTTGGACACACGGCAGGGCTTAGAACGGATGGAGCACCATTTGGCTTTTGGAGTTCACATTTAGCAGGGATGGTTTGCGGAGGCCATGTCACATTTACAAAGCCCCTGAGGGGATAAAACAGTGTAAACCCCCCACAAGTGACCTCATTTTGAAAACTACACCCATTGAGGAAATTATCTAGGGGTATACTGAGCGTTTTGACCCCCCAGGTTTTTTGCAGAAATTATTGAAAATAAAAATCTACATTTTTTCAAAGAAAATGTAGGTAAAGCTAATTTTTTCTCATTTCCACAAGGACTGAAGGAGAAAAAGCACCACAACATTTGTAAAGCAATTTCTCCCGAGTAAAACAATACCCCACATGTGGTAATAAACGGCTGTTGGACACACAGCAGGGCTTAGAACGGATGGAGCACCATTTGGCTTTTGGAGTTCACATTTAGCAGGGATGGTTTGCGGAGGCCATGTCACATTTACAAAGCCCCTGAGGGGATAAAACAGTGTAAACCCCCCACAAGTGACCTCATTTTGAAAACTACACCCATTGAGGAAATTATCTAGGGGTATACTGAGCGTTTTGACCCCCCAGGTTTTTTGCAGAAATTATTGAAAATAAAAATCTACATTTTTTCAAAGAAAATGTAGGTAAAGCTAATTTTTTCTCATTTCCACAAGGACTGAAGGAGAAAAAGCACCACAACATTTGTAAAGCAATTTCTCCCGAGTAAAACAATACCCCACATGTGGTAATAAACGGCTGTTGGACACACGGCAGGGCTTAGAACGGATGGAGCACCATTTGGCTTTTGGAGTTCACATTTAGCAGGGATGGTTTGCGGAGGCCATGTCACATTTACAAAGCCCCTGAGGGGATAAAACAGTGTAAACCCCCCACAAGTGACCTCATTTTGAAAACTACACCCATTGAGGAAATTATCTAGGGGTATACTGAGCGTTTTGACCCCCCAGGTTTTTTGCAGAAATTATTGAAAATAAAAATCTACATTTTTTCAAAGAAAATGTAGTTTTAGCAACTTTTTTCTCATTTCCACAAAGACTGAAGGAGAAAAAGCACCACAAAATTTGTAAAGCAATTTCTCCCGAGTAAAACAGTACCCCACATGTGGTAATAAACGGCTGTTTGGACACACGGCAGGGCTTAGAACGGATGGAGCACCATTTGGCTTTTAGAGTTCACATTTAGCAGGAATGGTTTGCGGAGGCCATGTCACATTTACAAAGCCCCTGAGGGGATAAAACAGTGTAAACCCCCCACAAGTGACCTCATTTTGGAAACTACACCCATTGAGGAAATTATCTAGGGGTATACTGAGCGTTTTTACCCCACAGGTTTTTTGCAGAAATTATTGGAAGTAGGCGATGAAAATAAAAATCTAAATTTTTTCAAAGAAAATGTTGTTTTAGCACATTTTTTCTCATTTCCACAAAGACTGAAGGAGAAAAAGCACTGCAAAATTTGTAAAGCAATTTCTCCCGAGTAAAACAGTACCCCACATGTGGTAATAAACGGCTGTTTGGACACACGGCAGGGCTTAGAATGGAAAGAGCGCTATTTGGCTTTTGGAGATCACATTTAGCAGGAATGGTTTGCGGAGGCAATGTCGCATTTGCAAAGCCCCTGAGGGGCAAAACAATGAAAACGCCCAAATAGTGACTCCATTTAAGAAACTACACCCCTTGAGGAATCCATCTAGGAGTATTGTGAGCATTTTGACCCCATAGATGTTTCATAGAATTTATTAGAATTGGGCAGTGAAAATAAAAACTATCCTTTTTCTTCAATAAGACGTAGCTTTACCGCAATTTTTTTTGTTTTCTCAACAAATAATGGAAAAAAAGAACACAACATTTGTAAAGCAATTTCTCCCGAGTACGGCAATACCCCATATGTGGTCAGAACCTGCTGTTTGGGCACACGGCAAGGCTCAGAAAGGAAGGAGCGCCATTTGGAGTGCAGATTTTGCTGGATTGGTTTCTGGGCACCTGTGGGACCAAAACTGTGGAAACCCCGCAGAAGTGACCACATTTTGGAAACTACACCCTCAATGCATTTACCTAGGGTGTAGTAAGCATGTTAACCCTGCAGGTGTTTTGAGGAAATTAGTGTGCACTCGATGTTGCAGAGTGAAAATGGGATTTTTTTTCCATATATATGCCAATATGTGGTGCCCAATTTATGCCACCATAACAAGACAGCTCTCTAATTATTATGCAGTGTTTCCCGGTTTTAGAAACACCCTACATGGGGCCCTAATCTTTTGCCCTGACATTCGACCAGGCTCAGGAGTGAAAGCGTATCATGCGAAATCGAGGCCTAATTTGGCGATATATAAAGTATTGGATCACAATTGCAAAGTCTCAGATGTGAAATAATAAAAAGAAACCCCTGAGAAGTGACCCCATTTGGAAACTGCACCCCTCAAGGCATCTATTAAGGGGTGTAGTGAGCATTTTCACCCACAGGTATTTTCCATAAATGATTGCGCTGCGGATGGTGCAAAGTAAAAATTGATATTTTTCCCTAGATATGCCATTTCAGTGACAAATATGTCATACCCAGCTTATGTCACTGGAGAAACACACCCCAAAAATTGTTAAAAGGGTTCTCCCGGGTATGACGATGCCATATATGTGGAAGGAAACTGTTGTTTGGTCACACTGTAGGGTTCAGATGGGTGGGAGCGCCATTTGGCTTTTGGAGCGTGGAATTTGTTTTGTTTGGAGTCTTACTGGTGTTTCCGTTTATAATGTGGGGTATATGTGAGTTGGGCAGAGTACATCAGGGGCATAGTCAGGGGGTATAATAATGGGGTAAAAAAACAATAAAATAATCCATTTATGTGTGTTACGCTGTGAAGCAATCCTTTCTGCACAGGCCAGTGTCGCACTGATATATGGCGTCCTTTCTTATGCCCCTTTTGGTCCGCATATTTGCAGTTTGGGGAATTTTGCTGGGAAGTGTTGTCCTGGTATAATACGGGCACCCTCGCTTCCAGCAGATATGTTTGGGCCCTCCCCTTCCTGGTTCCCTAATTTTAGATTCTTGATAAATCGCCTCTTGAAACAGAGGAAATGTTCCCCTCGGGCACAACTGCATATTTTTTATTTCCTGACTTATTGGAGCCATAACTAATTTTATTTTTTCATAGACGTAGTGGCATGAGGGATGTTTTTTTGCAGGACGAGCTGTAACGATTATTGGTACCATTTTGGGGTACATGCAACTTTTTGATCACCTTTTATCCTATTTTTTGGAAGGCCAGGTAAACAAAAAACGCAATTCTAGCACAGCTTTTTTCTTTTTTTTTATACAGTGTTCACCATGCGTTATAAATTCCCTGTTAACTTTATTATGTGGATCTGTACGATTCCGGCAATACCTAATTTATAGAACTTTTTTATGTTTTACAACATTTTGCACATTAAAATTGCTTTTGCAAAAAGTATGTATTTTTTCTGTCGCCAAGTTGTGAGAACCATATCTTTCCAATTTTTTTGTCGACGGAGCTGTATGAGGGCTTGTTTTTTGCGAGACAAGCTATAGTTTTTATAGGTACCATTTTTAGATATGTGCGACTTTTTGATCACTTTTTATTCCAATAGTTATAGGGCAAAGTGACCAAAAAACAGAAACTCGGGTATAGTTTTTTTACGGGTTTTTTTTACGCTGTTCACCGTGTGCAATAAATAATATAATATTTTTATACCTCAGGTCGTTACGGTCGCGGCAATACCAAATACGTATGGTTTATTATTTTTTTTCAATAATAAAGGACTTGATAAGAGAAATAGGGCGATTGTGTTTTATTTTATTACTTGAAACTTTTATTGTTTCAAACTTCTATTTTTTTCATTTTTTTTTTACACTTTTTTATACTTTCTTTTACACTTTCTTTCAAGTCCCACTAGGGGACTTGAAGTTCCAACTGTCTAATGTTTTTTTTCTAATACTTTGCACTACCTACGTAGTGCAATGTATTAGATCTGTCAGTTATTCACTGACAGCAAGCCGATTAGGCTTCGCTTCCCGGCGGGGCCTAATCGGCTTCCGTAATGACATAGCAGGAGGCCATTGTGTCTCCTGTTGCCATAGCAGCAGTCGCCAGTCCTGATTGCCTGTCAGGGCTGGTGATCTGCTAGTAACCACTACGATGCAGCAATCGCTTTCGATTGCTGCATCGAGGGGGTTAATGGCAGGGATCGGAGCTAGCTCCGGTTCCTGACATTACAGGTGGATGCCATCTTTCCGGCGGCTACGGAAGCCGATCAGGCTCCACCGCCGGGCGGATCTTGACCATCTTCCGTATTAGGCAGACCGGGAGGCCAGTATTAGGCCTCCAGTTGCCATTGCAGCCACCGGAACCCTGGCAATTTCATTGCTGGGGTTCCGATGAGCTGCAAACACCTTAAGTGCAGCACTCGCATTTGAGCGCTACACTTAAGGGGTTAATGGTGGGGATCGAAGCTAATTTCGGTCCCCGCCATTACAGCCGGATGTCAGCTGTAAGATACAGCTGAGATCCGGGGATGATGGCACCGACTCAGCTTCTGAGCCGGTGCCAAAAATTTGGCGTATGGATACAGCAATTTGCGGGAAGTCATAGCTTTCCATGGCGTACCCATACGGCAAATGTCGGGAAGGGGTTAATGTAAGGATGTGTACACTTAATTGTGCTGCAACGCTTGTTGTCTCCATTCTATGTCAGTGTGGGAAGTAGATGTCTGGCCTTATGATTTTGTGACATGTGATAGACCCAGAATCCCAATCACCAAACCAAAGAATGCAAAATAAAGACACAAAACATTATAATTGGGTGTTAAATGGTCAAAACTTTTATTATATTATATGACCAAACCCAAAATGGCAAACCTCCAACTCACGAATAGTCACCCTCCAGCCCGCAGGAAAGGAAAAACCCCCTGTGGGGGAAACCTCTAGGGAAACCATGGCTGGAGGATTGCCCTTCCTCTGGGCTTAGAAGGTGCCAAAATATAATTTGTAACAGAAATTGTAAGTTTTCTCAGATTTTTAAGGAAAGACATTACAATGAACGAACGACATAAAACACATAAATCGGCTGATCTGGTTGGCTAGGCGGGTGTCTCTCTTCCTGGGCACACATTAAAATTAATGGGCGATCCACGGATGAGACGGGTCCTCCAGATGCCTCCTTGTAGCATCTGTCTCCGCTCTGGCTAATAGAGGGGGATCTCCTGCTGGAAACCCCCCTCTACTGCAGACAACCCGTATGAAGAGGATGGCATCACTGTGATGAAGAAGTGGTCTGGGGTGAAGGGTTTCCATGCTAGAATCTCCAAATTACATCAGGTCGGCATTGGTGGGGAAGTCAAGCTCAAGGTCCTCAGCCCATCCAATATGGCGCTGAATGTGGCAGTAAAACCTTCTAATATGCAATCTTCTTTATGTCATAAACATTTGTATTTATGACATCAGCGCATTCATCATCATTACTGCAGGAGTTTATTAACACTGCTGCCTCATTCATTGTGACGTCACCCACAGTGGTCTGAAGTGTTAACCCTTTAATGACTAGCAGTGTACTTACCACAGAGGCCATAAAGCTGAATAGAACATATCAGCAGCCATAAAGGAAAAGCGATAATGCAGGGAGCATCTCGGCACAAGCACAATCCATGACAAAGGGTTGTCCAGGATAAGATAACTTGTCTGCTTTCTCCAAAAACCAGCACCACACCTGTCCATAGGTTGTGTGTGGTATTACAGCTTATTAATATTCACTTCAATGTAGCAAACCTGCAATACCAGATACAACCTGTGGATAGGTGTGGTGCTGTTTTTGAAAGAAAGCAGCCATATTTTTGTAATCCTGCACAGCCCCTGTTAGAAATAGTTTTAAAAAAAGGGGGGGAGAAAATAAATTAAAAAAAGGTAAAAAGAGGAACTCTGAGGTAAAAGAAATCAAACTAGACTGAAAGGAGTCTGCTGGAGGTGCCAGATGGAAAGACATATTTCTGCCATGGGGACCAGATTAGTTGAAATGTATCTTGAAGGGGGCTTCAGAGAGTGGGATTTAACCCCTTCCCGCCCTATGAAGTGCTGTTGCATTGGAAAAACTGTGCAGTTCATCTTCGAATGCAGCGTCACAAAAACAAATTATTTTGTAAAAAATAAAACTATATAAATTTGGTATCGCCATAATCGTAACGACCCGCAGAATCAAGTTATCATGCAATTCATGCCGCCCGATGAACATTGTAAAATCAAAACAGAAATTGTGGAATTACAGTTTTTTTTAAATACATTATATGGTACATTAGGTCGCAGGGTAAATTCTACATAAACCGCGCCATTCATCGGTTAACTGTTTAAATAATACCAGTTTAAGTGAGCTTTATCGAAAAACACCAAGAAATTTTTTCACAATTAACCTTCTAATTGGGCCTAGCATGTGTGATACTGTCTGCTAAGCCGTTGTATCTAAGTAGACCTAAGTAGACAAAAGTCAATGGTCCAGCGCAGAAGTGGTGCTGAAACAGAGAGCCGGTGATAGAACATCACTGCTCCACTAGTAAGTTGTGTGCTTATAGCGTTGATTGATGAATATTTATAAATAATAAAATGAGGGATAACAATGATCCAAATCTATCCTAGAGTAGTGGATAGAATATTAATGCTAATTTCTGTTTATTAGGCTGTCGGATATAAACCTCTGAAATACTCACATCGAAAAATTAAAACATGAATAGACGCTAAAAAATACATCATTTAAACAGTTTAAGACAATACATGAACTGGAAAGAAGGGGAATTATGTATTGGTCTTCAAGGATAATTAGTATTGGAAAATTTGTTTTCCTTTGTATACTAGACCGTCAAACTGGAAATCTGATGGGGGAAGGACCCGTTAATATGGATAATTAGGTGTCATCTGTAAAAGCCATGAACATTAACAGGTATTATTGATTATTAGGCCATATTAGATTCTACCGATCATTTCATAGATTCTTTTACTATTAGTGGAACATTAATTCTTTTTTTAACTTCAAACCTTTAGGAAACCTGGTTTTTAGTGTAAATATCCAGTATGCTTCACGTGATAAGATTTTATGTTTGATGTTCCCCCTCTGGTTGGAGTTTTGACTTTTTCTATGGCATAACATCTCAGACTTGTAATTGATCTATTATGGAAGGTTATGAAATGTTTTACAACATTGGAGATATTGGTGAGGTTAGGATTTCTTATATAGCCCAAATGTTCTAGTATCCTAGTTTTACATTTGCGGCTGGTGCAACCTACATACATTAGGTTGCATTCCAAACACTCCACAATATATATCACTGCCTCACTGTTGAAATTAATGTAAGTTTGAATTTAAAAATTTGTATTGTTATCTGAATCTCTGAAGTTCTTAGTAGGCTTAGTATATGAACAGATTTTACATGGATGCGAGCCGCATTTAAAGAATCACGTATATTGAAGCCATGTCAGTTTGGGAGTGTTTGAGGAAAATATAGAAAGAGACAACAGGTCACCGAAGGAAGGAGCTTTTCTGTATACAACACGACAACCATCCTTCAAAATATCTGACAGAGCCTCGTCTTACATTAGAATGGCTACATTTTTATGGACGATTTTCTTGATTTCATTAAACTGACTACTGTGTTGTAACACCAAAGTAGGTACGTTTAGACCAGTATCTTTATTATTATGTTTTGGCTCTAGAAGTATATATCGGGGCTTTTTTTCTACAATGGAGGTTGCTCTTTTGAGGGTCCATTCTGCATACCCTCTTTTACATAGTCTCCTACAAATTTTCTGTTGTTCCACCCGGTAATTGGGGTCGTTACTACAATTTATTTTTGCTCTGTACATTTCTCCCACTGGGATTGATGAGATGGTTTGTCTGGGGTGATCGCTTGTAGCATGCAGGATGGTGTTTCCTGAGATAGGCTTACAATATGTTTTAGTATCAATTATTTCCCCTGCATGACCTGTGAGTTCTAGGTCCAGAAACTGGATAGTATCTTTTTGTGAAGAATAGGTGAATTTCAAGTTGAATTGGTTGTCATTAAGATAATTGATGACATTTGGGATATCTGACATTTTGCCTTCCCATATAAATAGCAGGTCGTCTATATACCTTGCATACCAGTTAATAGATCTGCCAAAAGAGTTATCACTAGAAAAAATGAAAAGTTCCTCCCACAACACCATCACAAGATTAGCCAAAGAAGGGGAGAATTTAGCTCCCATTGATACTCACTTAAGTTGTAGGTAAAACAACCCATCGAACTGGAAGAAATTGTGTGTCATCAGGAAGACAAGGACCTCTAGTGTATATGATTGTAGCTCAAAGCTGTAGTTGCTGTGTTTAAAAAGATGATATTCTAGTGCCCTATGGGCTATTTCATGTGAGATACTAGTATAGAGTGAGGTCACATCACAGCTCAGCCATGTAAATTTATTTTCCCATCTTTTTTTGTGAAATGAGCATAACACATCTCTGGTGTCACGTAAATGGCCTGGGGTTCTTAGTGCAAGGGGTTGTAACAAGGAGTCTAGCCATTCAGAGAGTTTTTCTGTTAGTGATCCTATCCCTGACACTATGGGGCGCATATGTGGGGGGTTTATGCCTTTATGTGTCTTGGTCAATGCGTGCATGATTGGAATTGTGGGACATTGGACCATAATATATTCTGCTTGTTTACTTGTTAATACGCCACTACCTAAACCATCTTTTATTAGTTTGTTGAGCTTTTTTTGGAACATGGATGTTGGATTACACGTTAGTTTTTATATGTGTCTGTGTCTGCTAGAAGTTTCAAAATTTGGGTTTTGTACATTTCCCTATCTAGCACAGTGATACTGCCCCCTTTATCCGACATCTTAATAATAATATCCTTGTTATTTTTTAACGATTTTTTTGCCATATTCAGCTCTTTAGAGATATTAAAGTTCTTATTGCAACACTTCAAATTTTCAGATAGTGGCTGGAGATCCTTTTCAATTGCCCATTGAAATCTGTCCATAGAGTCTGTCCTAGATGCCAGAGGATAGAAGCTTGGATTTTTCGTAACAAAGTCCGCAGAAAAATGAATATTTCTTATAGGAAGTACTGGGTTCAGACTCTCTAAGCATTGGATTGCCCTATGTTCCTCAAACGATAGTGATCTATGGTCATGGATGTTTGTATTGGATTCTCTGAGATAAAAATCTTCGGAGTCTGTTGTCATTGAGAGCGTATTATAAAAATGCCTCTTTACTGTTAAATTCCTTACAAATCGATTAATGTCCAGAAGTGTGTTGAAAGTATCGAACATGTGATTAGGGGCAAAATTGAGGCCCAACGACAGAACTTTGACTTGTGCTGGAGTCAGTTCGGATGAGTAAAGGTTGATCACATTAATGCTGAGTGTGGATACCTGCGGTTCCGTAGGCGACGGTTTTGTTCCTGGTCTGTTTGGGGGATGTTTCCTACCGTCCCTCCTTTCCCGTTTTTTTACTTCCTTGGTTTGTTGACTGGTTGGTATCTTTGAGAGTATAGGTTCCTAGAGTTATCACTATCTGAGGCTTCATTAAATCCTTCAATTGAATCAGGTTCCGAGGAGCTGAAACTGACTCTATTCAGACATACTTAGCGTTGGTGGCAGAAGCAGGAGCCATAGCAGGTCGTTAGAGGAGAGAGACAGGACAGGAGAGGTGAGGGAGTTCCTGGTGGTAAGGGAGGCAGGCAGGCATGCAGGTCCCAGCTGGTGGTGAGGTCATCTTCAGCTAGCTCCAGCTAGCTTCGGCTCCTGAGCGTACCGACGCAGGGCTATTTAACCTTGTCGGTACGCTCATAGCGGGGGATGTGGTGTTTGCCCCTGGCTAGCATGGGTCGGCATGGTGATAATGTATCACCAGCCGACCTATGAGCGCCCGCACGAGACAGTCCGTCCGTGCGGGAGACTTGAAATGGAGACAGGGGATAACTATCCCTTGTCTCCATGGTTTCCAAACAAAGCAGGGCCATGCTAATTGTCCTGCTTCGCTTAGAACCGCATTCATGACCAGGGCTGTTGTTGTTACAGCCCCGGCTCATGATACATTATATGTATTATACACACACATATATATTATATATATGTGTATATATATATATATACATATACACTGTATATATACACACATATACATACACACTATATATATATATATATATATATATATATATAGGGACACTTCCCTTTACAATCCCCCTGTTGTCGGGGACTCGACAGTGCAATTTGGGGAAGTGTTTGTGGGGTTCTATTTACCCCCTCAACCCCCCTGGTTACTGGTAATGGTCTGAGATGGAAGGAAGTATACTATTGGACCTAGATACTCGACATCAGCTATCTCCTCAAGGACACCTTCCCGCCAGTCCTCTGACTCTGGAGTCTAGTGTCCAAAGAAACGAAACCTCAAAGTTCACAGAATGAAGATGAAATTAAATCTCCTAGTCCATAGAACAAAGTTGAGATAAAACTCACAGTCCATAGAACGAAGCCTCGAAGCTCAACAGACGAAGTTGAAATTAAACCTTCATAGTCCATAGAACGAAGAAACCTTCATAGTCCATAGAACGGGGTTGAAATAAACTCACAGTCCATAGAACGAAGCCTCAAAGCTCATCAAACGAACAAAGCTCATATGAAAACCTCAAAGTCCATGAACAGCAGATTTCTTGTTCTTTCTTGCTTGGAGTTTCTTCCTCTTGAGTGGCGTCAGCAGGTCTTTCCAGTGGCCGATCCAATTTTAGCATGCCGACCCGTGTAAGGCTACTTGTGCCCTCATATGGTCAGCCTTGGAATGGCTTAGCCCGCCTTTCAACAACCTTTTGTACGTGATCCATTAATTTTCCAACTTTTCCCAGCATCTTGATTGAAGACGAAACAATCTTTTTGGGCCGATATCCAGGTATTTATCGTGGCAGGTTATCATCCCCGAGGAGGAGGTGAGGTCTTGGTACCCAGGAATCTACTGTGGGGTGGAGCATCGCCTTCCATTTCCCCTCTGACATTCAATCCATCATCATATTGACCATACCAGTTCTCAGGTTGAGGTGGCAAATAACATCAAGGGTTTGTGTGTACCTTACCTGTCCCTAAGGGTTCCTACACACTACCCAATCACACAAACAAAGTGAAAAATAACCAAACATACAAAAATATTCCCCCCCAAACCATAGGTATATGTACATATAGAGATTCATGCTCAAACAGCATCTCTCACTACCCCTCCATAAACACGAGAAAGGTCCACATGCAAATGGGGTGACTACAGGCTGTAAATATATGCCCGCCTACACGTACATACTCACTCACTGTGGGACGGGCACGTCCTCACTGAGTATGCCTATGTTGCGGACACATATCAACACCTGGAATGTCTATATGTCTGAACCTAAAAAAAGAATTAATGTTCCACTATTAGCAAAAGAATCTATGAAATGATCGGCAGAATTTAATATGGCCTAATAATTAATAATACTTGTTAATGTTCATAGTTTTTACAGATGACACCTAATTATCCATATCAACGGGTCCTTCCCCCACCAGATTTCCCGTTAACCAATTGACGGTCTAGGATACAAAGGAAAACAAATTTTCCAATACTAATTATCCTTGAAGACCACTATATAATTCCCCTTCTTTCCAGTTCATGTATTGTCTTAAACTGTTTAATATCATGTATTTTTTAGCGTCTAATTATGTTTTAATTTTTCGATGTGAGTATTTCAGAGGTTCATATCCGACAGCCTAATAAATAGAAATAAGCATTAATATTCTATCCACTACTCTAGGATAGTTTTGCATCATTATTATCCCTCATCTTATTATTTATTACTAGCCATCAACCAATGCTGTAAGCACACAACTTACTAGTGGAGCAGTGATGTTCTATCACCGGCTCTCTGTTTCAGCACCACTTCTGCTGGACAGCTCCACCGTGCTGGATAGCTTTTATTCATAGAATACTGATGCTTTATAGGCGTCTCCCTAGTTCAGCACTACTATGCTGGACAGCACCACTTTTCTGTGTGACATCACTAATTTTCACCTGTTGGCAACCGGATATAAACCTCGTTCTGACATTTAGTTGTTAGCATTAAAGCCATGAGGAAGGACGTGGTATACGTCTGAAACGCGTAGGCACCTTACCTACATTTTCACCCTTGCATTCGGGAATGATCTTGTTTTAACTATCCAAATAAAATTGGAACTACGTTCTGTTTCAAACTTGACTGCGCTGGACCATCGACTAATGTAGTAGATGTTGCCTGCAGTCCTATGTAACACCACAGATAACACAGTGATAACTCTCTGAGTACAGATAATGTAGTAGATGTAAGAGACAAACACATGCAAAGACAAACACATGCAGAGACACACACACATATACACACAGACACTCACTATGTATCCTTGCTGACAGGATCACAAGTTTCTTTCAGGACAGGAGCTTCCTCCTCTGCTTCTCGGCTGTTATTTACTCTGTGTGTGTAACAGCAGAGCACAGAGTAGAGGCAGAGCCCAGTGGCACCCCCTACATGCTGGGAGGGTGCAGTAAGGGAGTGGACCAGTCCAGTCCCCTGACCTGAGTCATCTGACCTCATGTCACTGACGTGAGGTTAAGTGACAGGTAGGGTGATTGGACTGGTCCACTCCCTGGCCGTCACAGACCTCAGTCAGAACGACGCAGCATGATTTCCTGGCTCTTCCTAAAGCTGCTGCAGGTGTCTGACATACAGGGCGCCTATCAGCAGCGATCAGCTGCTCTGCACCCCCCCTTCCCTACAACTTAGTTGCGCCCGGGGCACATGCCTCATCTGCCCCCCCTAGCTACGCCTCTGCACATAGGATTCCTGCTGCACACACCACTCACACATAGGATACATGCTGTACTTGCCACTCACCCATAGGATACATGCAGTACACGCCACTCACCCATAGGAAACATGCTATACACGCCACTCACACATAGGACACATGCTGTACACGCCACTCACACATAGGATACATGCTGTACACGCCACTCACACATAGGATACATGCTGTACACGTCACTCACACATAAGATACCTGCTGCACACGCCACTCACACATAGGACACATGCTGTACACGCCACTCACACATAGGACACATGCTGTACACGCCACTCACACATAGGATACATGCTGTACACGCCACTCACACTTTGGATACATGCTGTACACGCCTCTCACACATAGGACACTTGCTGTACACGCCACTCACACATAGGATACATGCTGTACATGCCACTCACACATAGGATACATGCTGTACATGTCACTCACACATAAGATACCTGCTGCACACGCCACTCACACATAGGACACATGCTGTACACGCCACTCACACATAGGACACATGCTGTACACGCCACTCACACATAGGACACATGCTGTACATGCCACTCACACATAGGATACATGCTGTACAGGCCACTCAAACATAGAATACATGCTGTACACGCCACTCACACATAGGATAGATGCTGTACACGCCACTCACACATAGTACACATGCTGTACACGCCACTCACACCACATGCCACTCACACATAGGATAAATGCTGTACACACCACTTACATATAGGACACATGCTGTACACGCCACTTACACAGGATACATGATGTACACACCACTCACACAGGATACATGCTGTACACGCCACTCACACATAGTACACATGCTGTACACGCCACTCACATATAGGACACATGCTGTACACACCACTTACACAGGATACATGATGTACACACCACTCACACAGGATACATGCTGTATAAGCTACTCACACATAGTACACATGCTGTACACGCCACTCACATATAGGATACATGCTGTACATGCCACTCACACATAGGATACATGCTGTACACGTCACTCAACCATAAGATACCTGCTGCACATGCCACTCACACATAGGACACACGCTGTACATACCACTCACACATAGGATAAATTCTGTACACGCCACTCACACATAGTACACATGCTGTACACGCCACTCACACCACACGCCACTCACACATAGGATAAATGCTGTACACACCACTTACATATAGGAAACATGCTGTACATGCCACTCACACAGGATACATGCTGCACACGCCACTCACACATAGGATACATGATGTACACACTACTCACACATAGGATACATGCTGCACACTCCACTCACACATAGGATACATGCTGCACACACCACTCACACATAGGATACATGCTGTACACACCACTCACACATAGGATACATGCTGTACACACCACTCACACATAGGATACATGCTGTACACACCACTCACACATAGGATACATGATGTACACGCCACTCACACATAGTACACATGCTGTACACACCACTCACACATAGGATACATGCTGTACATGCCACTCACACATAGGATACACGCTGCACACGCCACTCACACATAGGACACATGCTGTACAGGCCACTCACACATAGGATACGTGCTGCACACGCCACTCACACATATGATACATGCTGTACATGCCACTCACACATAGGATACATGCTGTACACGGAACTCACACATAGGATACGTGCTGTACACGCCACTCACACATAGGATACATGCTGTACACACCACTCACACATAGGATACATGATGTACACGCCACTCACACATAGTACACATGCTGTACACACCACTCACACATAGGATACATGCTGTACATGCCACTCACACATAGGATACATGCTGCACACGCCACTCACACATAGGACACATGCTGTACAGGCCACTCACACATAGGATACGTGCTGCACACGCCACTCACACATATGATACATGCTGTACACGCCACTCACACATAGGATACATGCTGCACACGCCACTCACACATAGGATACACGCTGTACACGCCACTCACACATAGGATGTATGCTGTACACGCTACTCACACAAAGGACACATGCTGTACAGGCCACTCACACATAGGATACATGATGTACATGCCACTCACACATAGGATACATGCTGTACATGCCACTCACACATAGGATACATGCTGTACACGCAACTCACACATAGGATACGTGCTGTACACGCCACTCACACATAGGATGCATGCTGTACACACCACTCACACATAGGATACATGCTGTACAGACCACTCACACATAGGATACGTGCTGCACACGCCACTTACACATAGGATACATGCTGCACACGAAACTCACACATAGGATACAAGCTGCACACGCCACTCACACATAGGATACATGCTGTACACGCCACTCACACATAGGATACATGCTGTACACACCACTCACACATAGGATACACGCTGTACACGCCACTCACACATAGAATACATGCTGTACACACCACTCACATAGGATACATGCTGTACACGCCACTCACACATTGGATACATATTGTACACCCCACTCGCACATAGGATACATTCTGCACACGCCACTCACACATAGGATACACGCTGTACACGCCACTCACACATAGGATACATGCTGTACACACCACTCACATAGGATACATGCTGTACACGCCACTCACACATTGGATACATATTGTACACCCCACTCACACATAGGATACATTCTACACACACCACTCACACATAGGATACATGCTGTACACACCACTCATACATTAGACATATGCCGTACATCCACAAGACCACTGCAGCTAGTCATTGACCTCAGCAGTGACGCTAGCATGTACAGCACATGACCGCTGAGACCAGTGATTGGCTGCAGTGTTCACATGGATGAACGGCATGTTTTCACTAGGTTCAGTAATGGAAAGAATTGGGTCTGGCAGAGGTTGACCATTCACAGAAGCGACAGCTGGAGGTTTCTCTGAAGGCGTCGTGGGCAAATAGAGACGGTCTACTTAGGCCTGTTGGATGAAATTCGCAGTCGCTCCAGAATCCAGATAAGCGGAAACAGAGTGCGATTCTGTTTTTTTTTTTATTCTCATTCCAATAAGATATTAATACATATATTTAAAAACAATCCCTCCCCCTCCCCCAACCTAATCCTAATACAAAAACCTTACTTATACATAACAAAGTGCATTTTAAGCGTATACATATGTATTATTAGTTTAAAAAAAGCAAAAACCTTCAACTCTCTCCCATACGTAGCTCTCCAACCACCCTCACATCTTTACCCAATTGTCATCCTTGAGTTGAACATAACCCTTTGTTCATCTGTCATGCTCTTGATCCATGGTTCCCATAGTTGTTCAAATGTAAAGTTTTTATTTTTGCTATTATAATATCCAAACTCCATGTTTATATTCCTTAGTATTATTCTGTGCCATGCTTACCCAGAATTGGTGAACCATAGGACAATTCCAAAACAAGTGCGAGAAATCTGCCTCTGATATCCCACATCTGACGCATTTCCCGCAATTTTTTCCCGTAAACCTTTTCATTTTCTTTGGCGTTAAATACAAACAGTGTATAATAAAATATTATGTCATTCTATGGGATCTATTCAATTAAAATTTACCAGTGCATCTGCTTATTTTTCTCCATTCATTGTCATCTATTATCCCAAAAAGATATTCCCACTCCCCCTTCCTCTTTGATTCCCCTCCCCTCTAGACCCGCATTTTAATTTCTTATAAATCCGTGATAGTAAACTTTTTCCCCTCCCAAATTGATATAAGTTCCATAACGAGTCAGAAGACTCCAAATGGAATAACGTTTTATCCCGAGTCACACTCACCGCGTGATGTATTTGCAAATATTGAAATCTCACATGTGAAGGAATATTCAATTCTGTACTCAGTATATCCCAATCTTTCAGATTGTCATTACATAGTTACATAGTTAGTATGGCTGAAAAAAGACACATGTCCATCAAGTTCAACCAAGGGAAGGGAAAAGGGAAGGGAAACATTTCTACACATAGGAGCTGATTCTTTTTTGTTCTAGGAAATTATCTAACCCTTTTTTAAAGCCATCTACTGTCCCTGCTGTGACCAGCTCCTGCGGTAGGCTATTCCATAGATTCACAGTTCTCACAGTAAAGAAGGCTTGTCGCCTCTGCAGCTTGAACCTTTTTTTCTCCAGACGGAGAGAGTGCCCCCTTGTTTTTTGTGGGGGTTTTACATGGAACAGGATTTCACCATATTTTTTGTATGTGCCATTCATATATTTATATAAGTTAATCATGTCCCCCCTTAGTCATCTTTTTTCAAGGCTAAATAGGTTTAATTCTTTTAATCTTTCCTCATAACTTAGATTCTCCATGCCCCTAATTAGTTTCATTGCTCTTCTTTGTATTTTTTCCAACTCCAGGGTATCCTTTCTATGAACTGGAGCCCAGAATTGAACTGCATATTCTAGATGAGGCCTCACTAATGCTTTGTAAAGTGGTAATATTATATCCCTGTCCCCCGAGTCCATGCCTCTTTTAATACACAACAATATCCTGCTGGCCTTTGAAGCAGCTGATTGACACTGCATGCTGTTATTTAGTTTATGATATACAAGTACACCCAGATCCTTCTCAACAAGTGACTCCCCCAGTGTAGCTCCCCCTAGGACATATGATGCATGCAGGTTGTTGGTACCCAGATGCATAACTTTACATTTATCTACATTAAACTTCATTTGCCAACTGGATGCCTAAACACTTAGTTTGTTTAAATCCGCTTGCAATTCACGAACATCTTCCATAGACTGAACATTACTACATAGCTTGGTGTCATCTGCAAAAATAGAAATTGTGCTATTAATCCCATCCTCTATATCCGGGGTCTCAAGCACGCGGCCCGCTAGTATCGGCTCTGCTCCGAGACTCTGGAATTCCCTGACATCGCTGTCCACATATGAACAGCGATGTCTGGGGCTTCCCCAGAGCCGGAGTCCCGGGCAGAGCGCTAGTACAGGCTCTGCTCCGGGACTCTGTGGAATTCCCTGACATCGCTGCCCATATATGGACAGTGTGTCAGGGTCTTGCCCAGAGCGGAGCAAAGCGCTGGCGTCGGCTCTGCTCCTGGACTCTGTGGAATTCCCTGACATCGCTGTCCACATATGAACAGCGATGTCTGGTGCTTCCCCAGAGCCGGAGTCCCGGGCAGAGCGCTAGTACAGGCTCTGCTCCGGGACTCTGTGGAATTCCCTGACATCGCTGCCCATATGTGGACAGTGTGTCAGGGTCATCCCCAGAGCAGAGTCCCGGGCAGAGCGCTAGTATCGGCTCTGCTCCGGGACTCTGTGGAATTCCCTGACATCGCTGCCCATATATGGACAATGTGTCAGGGACTTCCCCAGAGCGGAGTCCCGGGCAGAGCGCTATTATCGGCTCTGCTCCGGGACTCTGGGGAAGCCTCTGACATCGCTGTCCATACATTGACAATGATGTCAGGGGCTTCCCCAGAGCAGTAGTCCCAGTGATGTCAGGAGCACAGCTGGAGTCCCAGGAAGAGCCTACTAGCGCTCTGCCTGGGACTCCAGCTCTGGGGTTGCCCCTGACATCTCTGTCCATATATGGACAGTGATGTCAGGAGCAGAGCTGGAATCCCAGGCAGAGTGCCAGAAGCGGCTCTGCTCCGGGACTCCAGCTCTGGGCAAGCCCCTGACATCACTGGGGCAGCCTCTACAGAGGGCACTGGGGCAGCCTCTACAGAGGGCACTGGGGCAGCCTCTACAGAGGGCACTGGGGCAGCCTCTACAGAGGGCACTTTGGAAGCCTCTACAGAGGGCACTGTGGCAGCCTCAACAGAGGGCACTGTGGCAGCCTCTACAGAGGGCACTGTGGCAGCCTCTACAGAGGGCACTGTGGCAGCCTCTACAGAGGGCACTGTGGCAGCCTCTACAGAGGGCACTGTGGCATTATCTACAAGTGGGTGTGTGGCAGTATCTGAAGAGGACACTGGCATTATCTAGGGGTGTGTTGCATTATCTACAGAGGGCACTGTGGCCTTATCTACAGAGGGCACTGTGGCCTTATCTACAGAGGGCACTGTGGCCTTCTCTACAGAGGGCACTGTGGCCTTCTCTACAGAGGGCACTGTGGCCTTCTCTACAGAGGGCACTGTGGCCTTCTCTACAGAGGGCACTGTGGCCTTCTCTACAGAGGGCACTGTGGCCTTATCTACAGAGGGCACTGTGGCCTTTTCTACAGAGGGCACTGTGGCCTTCTCTACAGAGGGCACTGTGGTCTTATCTACAAGTGGGTGTGTGGCAGTATCTGAAGAGGACACTGGCATTATCTAGGGGTGTGTTGCATTATCTACAGAGGGCACTGTGGCCTTATCTACAGAGGGCACAGTGGGCCTTTTCTACAGAGGGCACTGTGGCCTTCTCTACAGAGGGCACTGTGGCCTTCTCTACAGAGGGAACTCTGGCCTTCTCTACAGAGGGCACTGTGGCCTTCTCTACAGAGGGCACTGTGGCCTTCTCTACAGAGGGCACTGTGGCCTTATCTACAGAGGGCACTGTGGCCTTATCTACAGAGGGCACTGTGGCCTTATCTACAGAGGGCACTGTGGCCTTATCTAGGGGTGTGTTGCATTATCCACAGAGGGCACTGCGGCAGCATCCACAGAGGGCACTGCGGCAGCATCCACAGAGGGCACTGCGGCAGCATCCACAGAGGGCACTGCGGCACTATCTAAAAAGGGGCTGCCCAATCTTGACATGTGTGCTAACTGAGCCGCTGGACTGCATTTAGCAACACTTAAACTGGAAAGCTGGATTGTTGAAATAAGCACGTGGAGAAATATCTCACATTTTAAACCTAGCGCTATTATTATAGTAATGTAGTATTATTATTCTAGTAATATAGTGTTATAGTAGTTCAAATAACGAATTGATTAACAATAATTTTGTATTGTATCAAATTTGAAAGTAATGTGGCCCGTCAACTTCCCATTTTTTCTATATGCGGCCCACTTACCCGACCGAGTTTGAGACCCCTGCTCTATATCATTAATAAATAAGTTGAATAATAGTGGTCCCAGCACTGAACCTTGGGGTACACCACTTATTACCGGGGACCATTCAGAGTAGGAATCATTGACCACAACTATCTGGATACGGTCCTTGAGCCAATTCTCAATCCAATTACAAACTATATTTTCTAAACCTATAGTCCTTAATTTACCCATTAGGCGTCTATGGGGGACAGTGTCAAATGCCTTTGCAAAGTCCAAAAACATTATATCCACAGCGGCCCCTCTGTCTAGGCTTCTGCTCACCTCTTCATAAAAACAGATTAGGTTAGTTTGACAACTTCTGTCCTTAGTAAAACCGTGCTGGCTGTCACTTATAATGCTATTTATTGTCACATAATCCTGTATATAGTCCCTCAATAGCCCCTCAAACATTTTCCCCACGATGGATGTTAAGCTTACTGGTCTATAATTACCCGGGGAAGACCTAGAGCCCTTTTTGAAAATAGGTACCACATTTGCCCTGCGCCAGTCCCTTGGAAATATTCCAGTCACTAGAGAATCTCTGAATATTATGAAAAGGGGGACAGAAATAACTGAACTAAGCTCTTTAAGAATTCTAGGGTGTATCCCATCCGGTCCTGGGGCCTTGTGCACATTTATTTTATTTTATTTAGCTTGGACCATATCTACATTCATCCAATTCAGTATATCAACTGATATATTAACAGCACTGGCACCGGCTACATCAGCTGCTCTTTCTTCTGTTGTATATACAGAGCTAAAGAACCCATTTAGTAACTCTGCCTTCTCTTGATCCCCTGTGACTAAAGATGAGCGAACCGGGACAACCGAACCCGGTTTCGGTCCGAACTTCCGGAAAAGTTCGGTTCGCAGCGAATCCGAACTTCACCGGGTTCGGCCGAACCCGTTTTGACCGAACCCGGTCAAAAACATTATACAAATCGGCAGCCACTTATCTCTATCAATCACTGATAGAGAAAAGAGCCTGCTGATTAAAAATAAAATAAAAAGCATTTCATACGTACCCGGTCGTTGTCTTGGTGACGAGTCCCTCTTCTTCCTCCAGTCCGACCTTTTCTGACGCGGCAGCCTGTGATTGGCTGCAGAGGCCTCTGCAGCCTGTGATTGGCTGCAGAGGCCGCGGCAGCCTGTAATTGGCTGCAGCGCTCACATGGGCTGCATCGTCATCAAGGAATGTCGGGCCGGATGTCGAAAGGGACGCGTCACCAAGGCAACGGCCAGGAGACCGGACTGGAGGAAGCAGGTACTGTGATCGGTAGTCACTGTCCAGGGTACTGAAACAGTTACTGCCGATCAGTTAACTCTTTCAGCACCCTGGACAGTGACTATTTAGGGTATGTGCACACACACTAATTACGTCCGTAATTGACGGACATATTTCGGCCGCAAGTATCGGACCGAACACAGTGCAGGGAGCCGGGCTCCTAGCATCATAGTTATGTACGATACTAGGAGTCCCTGCCTCTCTGCAGGACAACTGTCCCGTACTGTAATCATGTTTTCAGTACGGGACAGTAGTTCCACGGAGAGGCACGGACTCCTAGCATCGTACATAATTATGATGCTAGGAGCCCGGCTCCCTGCAGTGTGTTCGGTCCGGTACTTGCGGCCGAAATACGTCCGTCAATTACGGACGTAATTAGTGTGTGTGCACATACCCTTACTGACGTCGCCTAGCAACGCTGCCGTAATGACGGGTGCATACATGTAGCCACCCGTCATTACGGGGCCTCATGCACACGAGTCGACCATAAAAACACCCGTTATCACGGGTCGTAATTACGACCCGAAATAGCGGGCCCATAGACTTCTGTTAGCCACGGGTACCTTCCCGTTTTCTCACGGGAAGGTGCCCGTGCCGTTAAAAAGATAGAACATGTTCTATTTTTTTATTTTACGGGCCGTGCTCGTAATTACGACTCGTAATTACGAGCACGGCCGGCCACGGGCAGCCGGCCGCTTTTGCGAACCGTGCTGTCATTATAATTATAGCAGCACGGCCCGTAAAATAGAAAAATAGAACATGTTCTATTTTTTTAACGGCACGGGCACCTTCCCGTGAGAAAACGGAAATGTACCCGTGGGTAACAGAAGTCTATGAGCCCGTTATTGCGGGTCGTAATTACGACCCGCAATAACGGGTGTTTTTACGGTCGTGTGCATAATGGGAGCACGGCTCGGAAAAACGAACGGCTGCCCGTGCTCATCTCCTGAAATACTCTGTGCTGCCTTAAACTCTGTGGACAGGTCAGGATCCTGTTTCTTTTAAATGCTGCTAGGGAACCCGCTCGATCCACTATATAAGGCTACGCTACAGTGCAGCATTTAAAAGAAACAGGATCCTGACCTGTCCACAGAGTTTAAGGCAGCACAGAGTATTTCAGGAGATGAGCGTGCAGATTCAGTGCTGCTGTGAACTCTGCTCTTACCATTACGTAGCTCTCAGTCTGTTACCTCTCCTACACTCCTGTCCTCAATAACACCTTCACATGATTGGCAAGTCACCACGTAATGGTAAGAGCAGAGTTCACAGCAGCACAGAGTATTTCAGGAGATGAGCGTGCGGATCTTGTGCGGGGTGGTGACTTGCCAATCATGTGAAGGTGTTCTTGAGGACAGGAGTGGAGGAGAGGTAACAGACTGAGAGCTACGTAATGGTAAGAGCAGAGTTCACAGCAGCACAGAATATTTCAGGAGAGGAGCGTGCAGATTCTGTGCTGCTGTAAACTCTGCTCTTACCATTACGTAGCTCAGTCTGTTACCTCTCCTCCACTCCTGTCCTCAATAACACCTTCACATGATTGGCAAGTCACCACCCCGCACAAGATCCGCACGCTCATCTCCTGAAATACTCTGTGCTGCTGTGAACTCTGCTCTTACCATTACGTGGTGACTTGCCAATCATGTGAAGGTGTTCTGGAGGACAGGAGTGGAGTAGAGGTAACAGACTGAGAGCTACGTAATGGTAAGAGCAGAGTTCACAGCAGCACTGAATCTGCACGCTCATCTCCTGAAATACTCTGTGCTGCCTTAAACTCTATGGACAGGTCAGGATCCTGTTTCTTTTAAATGCTGCACTGTAGCGCAGCCTTATATAGTGGATCGAGCGTGTTCCCCAGCAGCATTTAAAAGAAACCGTGTTTGTGTATGTGTGTGTTTGTGTATATATGTGTGTTTGGGTATGTGTCTTTGTCTGTTTTTGTTTTTATATGTGTGTTTGTGTATATGTGTGTGTGTGTGTGTGTTTGTGTATATATAGGTGTGTTTGTGTATATGTGTTTGTGTATATATGGGTGTATTTGTGTATATGTTTGTGTGTAGATGTTTGTGTGTGTTTTTGTATATGTGTGTGTTTGTGTATATGTGTGTGTATATGGGTGTGTGTTTATGTGTGTGTGTTTGTGTGTATATATGGGTGTGTTTGTGTATATGTGTTTGTGTATATGTGTGTGTTTGGGTATGTGTGTTTTTGTTTGTATATGTGTTTGTGTATATGTGTTTGGATATGTGTGTTTTTGTTTGTATATGTGTGAGTTTGTGTATATGTGCGTGTGTTTGTCTGTTTATGTGTGTGTGTATATCTTGTTGTGTTTGTGTATATATGTGTGTGTTTGTGTATGGTTGTTTGTTTGTTTGTGTGTGCGTGCGTGTATATATGTGTGTAGGTGAGTAGAAGTATTGGTATTGTTCACATTGATAACTGTTTTTTTTTATGTTGTTGCAGATTTTGATGTACCGATTGGACTACGTCTTCGATTCGTTGGACTACTGCGTAGATCTACGTTTTTTCAAATTTTAATAAAATGGTTAACGAGGGTTTTGTTGGGGATTTCTTATTTCAATAAAAAAGAATTGTCTTTGTGTTTTTTTTTAAACTTTATTAGTGCCTAGATAATGGCAGTTGGCTGATTGACAGCGTCCATTATTAAGGCGGTACTTAGTGTTAGCCGGTGCAGAGGCTAGCACTAACCACCCATTATTACCCCGGTACCCACCACCACCAGGGGTGCCGGGAAGAGCTTGGTACGATCCAGTACCCGACCATCTGTTGTGATGGTCGGGTACTGGGGCGGCCGTAGGCTGGTATTATGAGGCTGGGAAGGGCCAAAAACAGTGGACCTTCCCACCCTTGTAATGCTAGGCTGCTGCTGCTGTGTTGTATCGGGCTGGTTATAAAAATGGGGGGGACCCCCACGTCGTTTTTTTTTTTTAATTTAACAAATTTAGCAATAGACGGGTCCCCCACATTTTTAGTAACCAGCCATATACAAGGCCGCAGCAGTCTGGCATTACATGGGTGGGAAGGGCCACTGGTTTTGTCCATTCCCAGGCTAATAACACTGTGTTGTATGTGGCTGGTTATGATAAATTGGGTGGAACCCCATGTCTTTTTTAAAAAAATAAATAAAATAAATAAATAATTTAAAAAAATGACGTGGGGTCCCCCCCACTTTTATAACCAGCCAGATACAACACAGCAGCAGCAGCCTAGCATTACAAGGGTGGGAAGGTCCACTGTTTTTGGCCCTTCCCAGCCTCATAATACCAGCCTGCGGCCACCCCAGAGCCCGACCATCACAACAGATGGTCGGGTACTGGATCGTACCTGGCTCTTCCCGGCACCCCTGGTGGTGGTGGGTACCGGGGTAATAATGGTGGTTAGTGTTAGCCTCTGCACCGGCTAACACTAAGCCTCGCCTTAGTAATGGATGTTGTCACTCAGACAGCGGCCATTACTAAAGTGGTAGTAATAAAATTTGAAAAGAAAAAGACAAAGATATAGATAAAATATTTTATTGAAATAAAGCACCCCCAACACAACCCTCATTAACCATTTTATTGTAGAAAAAAAACGTCATCTAAGTAGTCCTCGAAACCGACGTAGTCCAAACACCAAACCTGTAAAAAAATAAAATAAAATGAAATAAAACGTCGTAGGCTTTGATTCAGTTTAATGTGTGATACTGACTGTTATACCATGTATAGAAGCCTGCCGTGAAGTTGACTTAGATACAGGGCGCCAGCAGACAGTATCATACATGGCCATACAGACATATATACAAACAAACATACATGCAAACATACATACATACATATATACAAACAAACATACATACAAGCATGCACATATATACATGCAAATATACATACATGCAAACATACACACATATATGCATGCAAACTATCATACATACATACATACATACATACATGCATACACACACACATGAAAACATACATACATACAAACAAACAAACATGCAAAGATACATACATACATATATACAAGCATGCACATATATATAAACATACATGCAAACATACATGCAAAAATAAAAACATGCAAACATACATACATGCACATATATACATACATACATGACAACATACATACAAACATACATAACATACATACATGCAAACATACATACACATGCAAACATACACACATGCAAACATACACACATGCAAACATACACACATGCAAACATATATACATGCAAATATACATACAAACATGCACATGTATACATACATGCCAACATACGTGCAAACATACATGCACATATATACATACATACATGACAATATATACATGCAAATATACATACACACATGCACATATATACATACATGCCAACATACATGCACATATATACATACATGACAACATACATACATACATCACAACATACATACATGCCAACATACATACATACATACATAAATGCAAACATACATACATACATATATATACACACATGCAAATATACATACAAACATGCATACATACATACATACATGCAAACATACATTCATGCAAATATACATACACACATGCACATATATACATACATGACAACATACATACATACATGACAACATACATGCAAAAATACATACATGCGAACATACACACATGCAAACATACATACATGCAAATATATACATGCAAATATACATACAAACATGCACATATATACATACATGCCAACATACATGCAAACATACATGCGCATATATACATACATACATACATACATGACAACATACATACATGCCAACATACATACATACATACATGCCAACATACATACATACATACATACATACATACATACATACATACATGCCAAAAAAAAATAATAATACGTTCATACTTACTTTCCTCCTGTCCGGCCTCCAGCGATGACGTTTCATCCATGTCGCCGCTGCTGCCTGTGATTGGCTGCAGAGGCGGTCACGTGGGATGAAGCGTCATCCTGACGTGCGTGACCGCCACTACAGCCTGTGATTGGCTGCAGCGGCGAAAGGGATGAAACGTCATCGCTGGAGGCCGGACAGGAGGAAAGTAAGTACGAACGTATAATTTTTATTTTTTTATTACATTTAAATTGTATTTTCCGCGCGCCGAGCATGTACTGTCAAGGTTGCTGAAAGAGTTAGTGCAGCCCATTAACTCTATCAGCACCCGAGACAGTAGCATGCTCGGCGCACGTAAGTGACAGGTTCGGTCCGAACTAGTTCGGTCCGAATCGAACTTTTTTGTGAAATTCGGCGAACTAGCCGAACCAAACTTTTGATAAGTTCGCTCATCTCTACCTGTGACCATCTCCCCATTACCACTATCTAGGGGTCCTACATGTTCAGACCTGGGCTTTTTAGCATTTATATACTTGAACAATTTTTGGGGATTTGTTTTACTATCCTTGGCCACCTGCCTTTCATTTTGTATTTTTGCTAATTTTATTACATTTTTACAGATTTTATTAAGCTCTTTATATTTTACAAAGGCTGCAGATGTACCCTCAGATTTGTATTTTTTAAATGCCCTTTTTTTGTCATGTATTGCCCCTTTCACAGAAGGTGTAAGCCATGTGGGTTTTAGTCTTAGTCGTTTATACTTGTTACCTATAGGAATAAATTTTGCACTATAATTACCCAAAGTAGATTTGAAAATCTCCCATTTATCATTTGTTCCATTATTTGACATTAGTTCTTCCCAGTCTATATCCTGAATTGCAGCCCTCATCCTGGGGAAATTGGCTTTCTTAAAATTAAATGTTTTTGCCCTCCCAGCCTGCGTTTGTTTTTTACAGTATAGGTAAAACATTCCCAACAAGATCTGCATTATTAGAAATGACCAGATCCAACAGAGCTTCACATCTAGTCGGGTCTTCCACAAACTGGCCCATAAAATTTTCCTGCAACAGGTTGAGGAAATGTCTCCCCTTTGCAGTTGAAGCCGAACTATGACACCAATTAATATCCCGGAAATTAAAATCTCCCATTATCACTACAGTACCCGCCTGTGCAGCCCGCTCCATCTGTTTATATATCTGACCTTCCATCTCCTCAGTTATATTGGGGGGTCTATAGATTACACCAAAAGTAATTTTTTCAGTGTTTACCTCCCTTTCTAGTTCCACCCACAAGGTTTCAACCTCCTCACAGTATTCACCCACTATTGTCTCTTTCACGCTCGCCTTCATATCACTTCTCACATACAGACATACACCACCGCCTTTCCTATTTGCCCTGTCTTTCCGAAACAGTGTAAAACCCTGTAGATTTACAGCCCAGTCATGTGAAGAGTCCAGCCATGTTTCAGCAACACCAACTATATCTATATTTTCTTCCAGTACCAAGGCCTCCAGCTCCCACAGAGAAAAAAAATAAAATGTCTAACCAACCTGAGTCCATATTTGGACCATCCACTCCAATCAGTTATTTTATTAACCTCTAATATATTAAAGTTGCCAATTAATGTTGTGAAACTCAATGCTCCATTTAAATGAAACATTTTTCTTAATTTAACCCCAATTTCATGCATCATATATATTGTTGGACACTCCTTACAATTTCTCAATTGCCCAGACTCCATTACCTCAAGTATTTTCTGAAGATGGCCCCTACTAGACTTACTAATATTTTGTATAAATGGAGATTGTTTCCCACTCAAAATATTTCTCCACTGTCCTGACAAAAAATATATTCTCAAGTCAGGTACTGCCAGTCCACCCTCTTCTCCTCTATCCATCAAGTATTTTAACTTTACCCTGGGTTTCCTTCCTCTCCAAATTAGCTCCCTCATTAAACTTTCTATGTCTTTTCTCCTATCCATATGGGACTGTTAATCAGTGGATACAACAACTGGGGTAATACTATCATTTTAATTACGGCTATTCGATCTGCCATAGAAGGGGGTAACCTATTCCATATCTTAATTTTTGGGTGAGAATTTTGTAGCGGGTGTCAATCCACGTAGGGTAGTCTCTTCAATCAACCCATCGGGATGACCACCAGATAATGGGCACAGGGGATTTAACAGGAGAGTAATGGCTGTTTTTTTCATTTCAAAACATTCCATGTAACTAGTTTAATTCTCGGACAATCCTTTTAAGGAAATATTTATCGGGGCACAATGCACCATTTCTGGGCGCTGTATCCAATGTTTATCTGGACAGTCGTCTGGTTATTTTTCTGGACTTTGTATGCACTATTTACCTGGATGCTGGGTAATAATTATGTGAGTTAGAAACAGGAGGACCTGCAATCTCATCAACATTGTCCTTTCCTCATAAAATGTTCTTCTTGAGACATCTGATGGATTACTCTGAAAATATGCCGTAGGTGCCAATCAAGCTCCAAAGGTTGACATCCTCAATGGCCTCCAGGATCTGAATTTTACCTTTTTCTTTCACTAACCCATTTCTCTAGGAGTCATATATAAAGGTTGGGTCTATGGAGCCCAGATGAGCTACATTAGCAACTTTGAAAGAGCAGCCTCAGAGACATTCAGCTCCAGGATGGTCTGTGCCAGATAAGTAGTGGTTCAGAACGCACTGGACGATGTAGGTGCACGAATAGGGTCCCAACCCAATCGTAGTCAAAATAAGTATTCGGCACACAAAGCTGAGGTTTAAAGAAGAAATCTTGATTTTATTTCAAGTTGTTGTAGATGCCAGAGGCTAAGGCTGGATTCACACGAGCATGTTACGTCCGTAATAGACGGAAAGTATTTCGGCCGCAAGTCCCGGACCGAACACAGTGCAGAGAGCCGGGCTCCTGGCATCATAGTTATGTACGATGCTAGGAGTCCCTGCCTCGCTGCAGGACAACTGTCCCGTACTGTAATCATGTTTTCAGTACGGGACAGTAGTTCCACGGAGAGGCAGGGACTCCTAGCATCATACATAACTATGATACTAGGAGCCCGGTTCCCTACAGAGTGTTCGGTCTGGGACTTCCGGCCGAAATACGTTCCGTCCATTACGGACGTAACATGCTCGTGTGAACCCAGCCTTAGTGCGACGCTTCGGTCATTACATGACCTTCATCAGGCACTGTGCCGTTCTGGTTGCTGGTACATCCAGTAGTTGGCGCTTCGTTCTGAATGGCGGCTGACCACTGTAGTTGGCGCACTTGAGATTTCTTTAAACTTTAGCTTTGAGTGCCGAATACTTATTTTGGTCTGTGTCAGATGTTAGGGATGAAGTCTACAACTGGCCAGACCACCTATCTTTCCTTCGCTCTGGAAATATAGGACAGTCCACGAGGCAGCACATCATGTCTGGTCAATTCCCCTACTACTCTGTACACTAACATCTTCAAAATAGAAGAGGAAGGTGCAGATGTGACGTTAAGGTTGCAGCATTGAAGTTGTATTGTGCTCCCCTTGGAGCACTGTGCAAAGGCAAAACTCCTTTATCGGCATGATGTGTAGATGGTTGGTACTCTTTACTTTGTTGTGTGCTCACTTGGCTAGGTCGGCATTAATGAGTGAAATGTATACAGTACCTTAGGAAAATACAGTGTGAGAAAAAGATGTTAACAGGAGCGCTCCCTAGGGTAATACCTTGAAAAAAAATGTAAACTAGTCTTCTCACCTTGTGAACCTCTTGGTTGATAAGAACATCGACTGGATGCAGTTGTCTCTCTTTTTGTAGATTCTTGTTCTTCTGACACGGAGTACAGTATGTCTCAGGCTGGGGGATCTCTTTGCTGGACTTTGTTGTATGGTGGTGTACGTTCGTCCTGATTATGACCTCTGTTTTTGTAGCAGGAAGATGTCTTTCTTGTTTGGATGTTACTCCATGGGTTACCCAGCCTACTCATTCTTCAATGAATCAGTGACAATGTCCACAATTGATTACACAGGTATAATATAGATTTCATGATAGTTCTTTGGAATTAAAACAAATTCTTTTTATGTATTTGTCTATCCATTTTTATTAGAAATACAATAAATATATTGAGGTATGTTTTTATTGACATGTGTTGCTATCAGCCAGACAGGGAAAAAAAATATAGAAGGCCTTGGGAATCTGTAGGGGCAGCTGTTCTACAGGAAAGGGAGTGCAGAGACCCTACCAAACAGGACGAGGGGAGGCAGTCCATTGCCGGGCATCTGAAGAGACTTGACATTAAACACCCAAAACCATTGTACTTCACCGCAGCCCTGCGAATCATGGACAAGGCTTCATTTTCAAAGACTTCTGGACAGTTGTCTTTTAATTGGATGGATCTTAAAAACCCCTTCTGGACAGTGGGGGATGGGAAGGAGGAGGTGTGGACGGATGACGTTCCGGCATTCTTAGATGGACATTAGTGGTTCATATCTGCTGCCTCTTTAGCGTAGATCTGGCACATCCCTTTCCATGGCTGACGTTCCTGACACCAGGGCTTCCTCCTGCTGATGTTGTACGGTACATTCCCTTCAGTTCTGAAACAAGAATAAATAAAATGTCCTAGTGAAGAGTTGCTCTCTTGAAGATATTCCCCGTGACCCACACCAAGACCCTTTATCTGCCAGGTAGGTAGATAGTGCGTTCTATGTTCAACTAAGATACAAAATTCACAAGTAAATCTGCTCAACTAAGATGCGGTTAACACAAAGGTTTCAAAACGGGGACAGATAGGGCGCCAAGCGATGGTAGAATTTTATTTAAATACGCGTTTCTGGCACGACTTGTCCCTTTATCTGATCTTAACCTGACGAAGGGACCAGTCAAGTTTAGTCCCGGACCAGTCCGGTCCAGAAACACAGTCAAAATAAAATGGGTTTTACTTTACTGTCCACGTGTGAAGTATTTGTGTTACCCGCCGCTTACCAATTTTTAAAGGGGAACTCCAAGAAAAATTTGTCATGCAATCAAAGGTGCAGTGCCCAACCAAACTACATCGCAGGATTTTATTTAAAAAATTGGCTGTTATCTATTGGATTACTACAATATGTAAAGGCAAATATCACTAACAGCTCCTGGCTCAGCCAGCAGAGGTGGGGTCCGGAGCCGAATGGGACCCAGAGCTGCTGAAGGAGCGGGAAGTACATAAAGGGGATTTGTCCGGGGGTCTGAATACATTTTAGGGTTTGGTATTAAAGGGGTTTTCCAGGCTTTATAAAAATTGTAATTCAAACTGAAAATTGCACCATTTAGCAAATACCCACCTTCTAATTCTCTGCGGCTCCAGTGCCGGCGGTTCACAATCCCCTGCCGGCCTGTTTACATAGGCTGGACCAGTGATGTCCCGTATCGGCACATGATCGAACTAGTCAATCACTGGCCACAGTGGTCACGTGCCATACTTACTTAGATCACTTTGGCAGGCGATTCCCTCCCTCTATACTGTCCTTACTGCAATGTTTTTATAGTGAGGACAGAATACAGGGAATATCTGGTACACAAAGTGTATTCTCACTAACCCTGCCCCATGACAAGCCATGCCCAATGAACCACGTTCTGTCAAAGGTAGGCCCTGTCAAGTCCTGTCTCAATCCATCTGAAACCGAAGTGTCCCTAGAAAGAAATTCCAAATATTGTCAACTATGCTCTATTAGGGTATAGTATGAAGAATCAGTGCAGTAGGGTCTATATACTACTATATACACAAAGCTGCCATGTGCTGAACATTGCAAAACACCCTTTTCATAAAAGAGCGTTAATTCCAGTCCTGCAGTCACCCTGATGACCTTATACTGTGCCAGTACTTGAGGTAGGTGTGCCCCTTTATATATTACTTGCAGCCAGAATTGACACCGGGATTATCAGCTCATTGACGAATTCTTGAGGTCACATTTGTGTCTTGATGTCACCAGTCTGAACCAATCCTACATCACTTGCTCTTTATAGAATTTTCAGAAAAAAAAATACCCCTAGCAATAAATACTGCATGTAAATAATATTCTCATTACAGTACAACAACAAATAAATGGAAAAAGAGCCATATCCCTATTAGGTCCCGCGGACATCATAGAGGTGGTCCTTGACTTCCAGTCCTGCAGTCACCATGAAGACTTTGTGCTGTCAGTGCAGGCAGAATAAAGCTGACATGGTGACAATGTAATGTTTTATATGTACTACTACTCCCTGTACTGACTGATAGTAGAGAGAATGGACTAAGCTGAAGGATTCCCGACTCTTATCAATTCTTTAAATAGGGAATATGCCCTGAATACTAACCCCAAATTTATATTACATTTATAGTAGGACAGATTTACTATTCAAATTGAGCCAGAATTATGGCGTACATGTTGTGCGCCATATTTATTAATTGTTTTAGACACATTTTGCGGCGTGCTTGACAAGGGGCGTGGCCTAGAATAAAGGGGCGTGTCTTAAACTAAGCCAACCAAGAGGTGGTATAAGGAAGAGAAAAGTGTCTAACATGTCTAGCAAAATCTATCATACATCGTGCACCACTGTGATAAATTTGGCGCAATTTCTGACTTCCTTGTATCAGTTTACACTGTGTAAAACTCAGATCGTTTTAGGCCCCATGCACACTAACTTATTTTTGCGGCCGCAATTCACCAGCAAATCTGCAGGTGAATTGCGACCCCATTCATTTCAATGGGCCCATGCACACGACCTTGGTTTCCACGGTCCATGCATTGCCCAGGAACCTGGACCGCAAAAACAACGGACATGTCTTATTACGGTCGTGTTTTGCGGTACAGGCTCATAGAAAATGATGCACGCGGTCATATGCACGGCCCGCGATTTGAGGGTGGCCGTGGGTGACACTCCGCGGACGTACGAGCCGTAAGTCACGGTCAATGCACCTCACTATGGTCGTGTGCATGAGGCCTTAGTAAATCTGCCCCATGGTAATACCAGTGACAGCCCGCTCTTTCCCGGGGGGTACAGTCCTCCGCACATCTTCATCCACGTCTCATCTTGTATGTGCCGGATACTTTTCTCCTTATACCTGAGAAGTAACAAAAATAACATCAGAAACTAAAAAAACACAATTCCAAGTATTTCTCCCCATTTCTAAAAATAACATTTCCTGCAGGTGAATAATGGAAAATATAAAGATATAAATATATTCAGGCCTGTGTGTCTGTCCAGGGGGTCAGTGAGGGTCCTGCCTGTTATATGTGGGGAGGTCTTGCTGCACAATAACGGAGGGGAAAATGTCTGTACATCAATATATATTTGTCTCTAGGAGCCCCTACAAAGTCTCAGTGAGGGCCCTGTCTGTTATACGGGGGGAGCTTGTATACAGCGTTAGTAACAGGCATGTCACTCCACTATAGATATTTTGGGTGCCGGTTCTTCGACCTCACTGTCCATAGTTTAATTAAACACCTTAAGAAAATGGATCATCACCAAGAAGTTTTATTTAAAGGGGTACTCCCATCTTACTATTTCTCTGGGACTCACACCTATGTGGAAAACGGAGGTCTCTCCCTGACCCTCTCCTGCTTTGTTCCCAGATCCCTGTCCCGTCTAATGGCTGCTGATTCCAGGTGGAGAATGACTTCGGAAAGGCCTCGCACGTCCCTCTCTCTATTCTGTTCTATGGAAGTTTCGGAAACAGCTGAGCGCTGTTGAACTATTTGCGTAACTCCCATAGTACAGAACGGAGAGAGCTGCGTGCATGAGCATAGGTGGATATCACATAAACGTCTGAGATGGAGAAAACCCTCTAAAGAGATTATTTCATTAAAGGGGTTGTACATAATTAGAAAAATAGAGCTGATATCTTCCAAAAACAGAGCCACACCTGTCCACAGGTGATGTGCGGTGTGTGGACAGCTTAGCCCTATACATTTCAATACAGAAAAGCTGCAATACCACACACAGCCTCTGGACAGAGGTGGCGCAGAGCTTCCATTTGGGTCATAGAGAGGGTCTCCAGCGTGATACCCCCCTCTATGATATCTAAATACCCTTATAGGGCATTTCAGGTGTAACCAGAAGTTAAGGTGATACAAAAAAATATTCCATACATGAGATTTCCTTAATGGAGATATTGTAACAATAATTACTGAAAATATGTAATTGACTTTTTCCTCCATTGTAGGAATAGAACCCGAGAAGTGACGTTTTGGACTACGGAACAGTCGATCCTCCGGATGAAATGCTGTGTGGTTGGAGCGCAGTCCCAGGAGCGCTGGTGTTGTTGTGCTGATCCATGTTCTTCTTATCTGGAGCTTGTATACAGAACACGCGATCCTTCTGGTCCGACCTACTAACATATATAAGCACAGCCTAAACACACACGTAATGATATATAATAACATAACATTAACATAACATTACTATGTATCAGCCCTGATACGTCAGTCTCATCATATTTCTGGGGTCCCCGCACACAGGATATACGTTACCTCCTGTGATGATGTCACTTCCCTGTATTTCCTGTATGACATGGCTGCTCTTCCTCTTCCCGTTTCCCTTTCTGATGTATTTCCTCTTCCTGTGTGATAAGACGTGTGCTGTTGCCTCCTGCTGTGTATAACACGAGATGTAACATGTCTTATAAAACATGTCAATAATAATCGCAGAAAGCAAAAAAGATTTTGTTCATTTCCATTCACATCAATGGTTATTTGTTTGCAGCCGTTTTTCTGAGCCATACTTGTCTGTTTTTAGAATCAACTACAGGGAGATTTGAGATGTGGTTTGAGAATTTCTTTCCTATGTAAACCCCACCGATAAGGACAGCTAAGAAGCCTCAGTTATCAGCGAGCGACCCCATCATTAGACTAAGCAGAGTGCCCCCATACAGTGCCAGCAGAGTATTGTCCCTTAAACAGTGCCAGTATACTGCCCCCTCATAAACAACACTACCAGCAGAGACCCCTCAATAAACCATATTGCCAGCAAAGTGCCTCCAATAATAAGTGCCAGCAGACTGCCCCCAATAACCACTACAAGCAGAGTTCCCCCTCACAAATAGTCCCAGCAGAGTGCCTTCCTTTATGCAGCTACATCATGTAAGATCTTCCCTAGTTTGGAAGTCTCCAGGACAATCTGGGAGAGAAGACAAGTGTGATGTAACCTGGTTGCAGTGTGTAAATGTAGCCTGAAACATCACGTGTAGCCCCTAAGTCTATGTTCACATGTTACATATTTATTGCAGATTTCCATGGTCAAATTGACACATAAAGTATGAATGTGAATAGGGTTCTAGAAAACTGCATAAACTTGCAGCAGTAACAATCTGCAGTAGATTGTAATGCAAAGGATGCACAGCCAAATATGCTGCAAAAGCCACATGTAATATATGGAGAAATATTAGGCCTAGTTCACACAGAGTTTTTTTGGAGCGTTTTTTTAAGTGGAAAACGCATCGAAAACCGCACCAAAAAACGTCCGAAAACTAATCTTATTGATTTCAATGGGATGCAGAGGCGTTTTTCCCACGAGAAAAAAACACTCACAGGAAAAAGCAGCGTCAAGCCCTTTCTTCAAGCGTTTCCGTCTCTGACCTCCCATTGCCATCAATGGGAGGCAAAGAAAATGGTTTTCGCAGCATTTTTGCCTGCGGTGCTCAATGGCCGTGGTCGAAAAATGCGTAAAAAAAGCGGCAGAAGGAATTTTGAGGCAGATTTTTCCACCTGCAAAAAACTTGGTGTGTAAACAGGGACTTCGTGTCCACATGTGACCTACTCTATCCAATCACAGCTGTAATTCCAGCCAAGGCTGCCTAAGATTATGTTCACACCCCCCACTTCTCCTGCGGTTTGGCCGCTGCAGCCCGATGAGGAGGGATTATAACTAGAAATTGTGGATATAAAGAACATGCAGAGGTTTCTGTGTGACAGTCTAAGGGCATGACCAGACGTGGCGGAGTTCTGCATACACTGTCCGCATCAATGCCGCACATAATCTGCGTTGCAGATTCTGTCGCGGCTTTGCCTAAAATGGGCATTAAATTGATGCGGACTGGCCGTTGCGTATTGAGGGGGAAAGGGCTTCCCTTCTCTCTATCAGTGCAGGATAGAGAGAAGGGACAGCCCTTTCCCTAGTAAAAGAAAAATAAATTCATACTTACCCGGCCGTTGTCTTGGTGACGCGTCCCTCTTTCGACATCCAGCCCGACCTCCCTGTATGACGCGGCAGTTCATGTGACCGCTGCAGCCTGTGATTGGCCTGTGATTGGCTACAGCCGTCACTTGGACTGAAACGTAATCCCGGGAGGCCGGACTGGAGGAAGAAGCAGGGAGTTATGGGTAAGTATGAACTTCTATTTTTTTTACAGGCTGATGTATATTGTGATCGGATGTCACTGTCCAGGGTGCTGAAACAGTTACTGCCAATCGTTTAACTCTTTCAGCACCCTGGACAGTGACTATTTACTGACATCGCCTATTAACGCTCCTGTAATTACGGGTGCACACACGTAATCACCCGTAATTACGGGAGCCCCATTGACTTCCTCAGTCTGGCTGTAGATCTAGAGATACATAGGTTTAGCCAGAATGAAGAACTATCATGTTAGTAAAACCAGTACGCTCCGCAGCACACATAACATCTGCGGACTTCATTGCGGAATTTTCACTCTCCATTGAAGTCAATGGAGAAATTCCGCAATGAGTCCGCAACAAGTCCGCTACATGTCCGCAACAGCCAGTGTATGCTGCGGACACCAAATTCCGCACCGCAGCCTATGCTCCGCAGAATTGTCCGCAACGTGTAAACGAACCCAACTAAAAAGCTGTGGAAAGCAATGGAGAAACGTGTACGCTGCGGATTTCCGCTGCGGACTATCCGCAGCGGAATTGCAGAGCAATTCCGCCACGTCTGGTCATGCCCTAAGGCTCTGTTCACATCTGCATTGGGGTCCCGTTCTGACGTTCCGTTAGAGGTTTCCGTCAGAACAGGACCCTGAGCAGACACAAACTGACACCGACGGAAACCAGGGGTTTCCGTTTCCATCACCATTGATTTCAGTAGTCGACTAAGCTATTGCTTCCGGCAAAACGAAGGGTCCGGAGCACAAAAGAGACAAACGGAAACCACGGGCACCGGC